>NC_135421.1:1775056-1887556 GCF_051991245.1 Festucalex cinctus | reverse complement strand
CTGCCAAGAGGGAAAAAAAACAAAAAAACAAAAAACAAAAACAAAGACCTGCCATGCACAAAACCCAATCATGACAGTACCTCCCCCCAAGTGACGCCTCCCGGCGTCCACCAGGCTTGTCCGGGTGACGAGTATAGAAGTCCCTCAGGACAGCAGGATCCAAAATAAGGGAACGGGAAACCCATGAACGCTCCTCCGGTCCATATCCCTCCCAATCCACCAAGAACTGGAAGCCCCTGCCCCCCCGCCGCACATCCAGCAGACGCCGGACAGTGAAGGCAGGGTGACCGTCGATCATCCGGGGGGTCGGCAGGTTCTCGGCCAGAGGGCACAGAGGGCTAGAGGAGACAGGCTTGAGGAGTGACACATGGAAAACAGGATGGACATTCAAGGAGGGAGGTAGCCTGAGCCTGACCACACTTGGGTTAATGATGCGCTCAATGACACAAGGGCCAATGTATCTTGGCGCAACTTTCCGCGAGTCCACCTGGAGTGGGAGGTCACGGGAGGACAACCATACCTCCTGGCCAGGCTGGTAAGTAGGGGCCGGGGTATGCCGGCGATCCGCCAGTCTGGTTCCGAGCCGCTGTGTGGGCGAAAGCTGCACGAACCTCACGCCAGACTCCGCGGGCACGCCGGAGATTTTCCTGCACAGAGGGAACTGCCACGTTGGTCTGGGATGGGAAAAGTGGGGGTTAGAAGCCATGAATGGAGACATGCCAGTGGCGGAGCAAACCAAAATTGTGGGAATACTCGATCCAGGGAAGGTGAGTTGACCAGGAAACTGGGTTACGGGAGGTCACACAACGGAGAGCCGCCTCCAGGTCCTGATTCGGCCGCTCGGTCTGGCCGTTCGTTTGAGGGCGGTAACCCGATGACAGGCTGGCCGATGCCTCCAACGTCAGACCTTCCAAACACGGGAGGAGAACTGTGGACCTCTGTCCGAAACAATGTCTTGAGGAATGCCGTGGAGTCTAAAAACATGCTGAACGAGTAGATTGGCAGTCTCAAGAGTTGAAGGTAATTTCGGTAAAGGAGCGAAGTGCACAGCCTTAGAAAAGCGGTCAACAATCGTCAGTATTGTTGTGTTACCTTCAGGTGGAGGCAGACCTGTGACAAAATCCACAGCAATGTGTGACCAAGGCCGATGAGGAATGGGGAGGGGGCAAAGAAGGCCGTACTGGGGCACGATGAGATGTTTTATTGCGGGTGCAGACTGAGCAGGCGGAGACATATTCCTTGGTGTCTGCGTGCATGGATGGCCACCAGAAGCACTGCTGAAGGAGAGCCAGGGTACGGTGAACACCTGGATGGCAAGACACTCTGGAATCATGTCCCCACTGAAGCACAGAGGACCGGGCCGGTAGTGGCACGAACACGCGATCTGTTGGGCAGCCCTCAGGAACTTGATGGTTTTCAAGGGCCTCTTGGACCACCCTTTCAACTTCCCACCTGGCTGCTCCTACCACCAAGGAAGAAGGCAGGATAGTCTCCTCTGTAGGCTCCTTAGCTGGAGGTGCGAACTGACGTGAGTGCATCAGGCTTGACATTCCTTGAAGCAGGGCAGTAGGTTAGCGTGAAGTTAAATCGACCAAGGAAGAGAGCCCACCGATCCTGGCGCGAGTCGAGTCTGCAGGCAGAACGGAGCTAAGACAAGTTCTTACGATCAGTCCATACCACGAATGGGTGAGATGCCCCCTCCAACCAGTGCCTCCATTCTTCAAGCGCCAGAACCACCGCTAGTAGCTCTCTGTTCCCCACATCGTAGTTCCTTTCAGCTGGGGATAGCCGGCGCGAGAATAATGCACAGGGCTGCAGTTTTTGGTCCGAACTGTAACGTTGAGAGCACCCCCCCCCCAACCACGAATTGCACTGTAGGATCAGGATGAGACAGGACAGGAACAGAGGAAAACAAGCACTTCAACTTTCCAAACGCTGCCTCAGCTTCAGGTGACCATACAAAGGGAACCTTGGTAGATGTAAGCTTAGTCATTGGCATAGCTCCTTCCCTATAGTCACAAATGAATCTGCGATAGAAATTAGCAAACCCTAGAAATCTTTGCAGTTCTTTTCTGGTCTAGGAGTGAGCCATTCAGCCACTGCCTGAACCTTGGCAGGATCGGATCCGATTTGCCCCTTCTCCACTATAAGACCAAGGAAGCTAATGCATGAAATTCACACTTTTCACTCTTGATGTACAATCTGTTTTCTAACAGCCATTGTAACAAGTCTAACATGCTGGATATGCTCCTTGAGTGTGCGGGGGAAAAAAATGAGAATGTCATCAAGGTAAACGAACACAAACCGGTCGAGCATGTCTCGTAGGACATCATTGATGAGAGCCTGAAAAACAGCAGGTGCATTTGTGAGCCCAAAAGGCATGACCAGGTACTCAGTGCCCAAAAGGAGTGTTGAAAGCAGTCTTCCACTCATCCCCCTTCTTTATTCTAACCAAGTGGTAGGCGTCGGAGGTCCAACTTGGTAAAATGGTAGCTTGGTGGAGGGGGGCCAAAGGCTGAGTGGAAGGGGATATTTCTTCCTCACCGTGATGTAAGCAGTGAGTGACAAAACAGGCTCCAGTTGATTATGGTTAGGGTAGACCAGTCAATGTGTGGGTTGTAGAGCTTTAGCCAGGGGAGTCCTAGTACTACTGCAGAAGTAGGTGATGAGATGTACAGCGAGATTACTTCATGATGGTTACCAGAGAGCAATAGGGACAAAGGGGCAGTACGGTGAGTGATACTATAGAGAAGCCGCCCATCGGGGCGAACGCGTCCTTTGGTTCACTGAGGGGCTCCGAGGGCAAGTTGACAACAAAAGAATAGTCAATGAAATAGTCATCTGCACCACTATCCACTAGTACTTGCAGAGGACATGAAACTTGCTGCCAGGACACAGTACCTTTGAGATGCATGCGATTTGGGGAGAATGACTCAACAGATGTATGGCTCACCAGTGCGCCTCCTTTACTTGAGGCGTCTGCTCTTTTTAGTAGACGGGGACATTGCACTCTGAGGTGGCCAGCCTGGCCACAGTAGTCTTTGTTGTAAACGGTGTTGACGCTCTTCGGATGTTAGCTTAATCCTCCCAGGCTGCATGGGTTCCTCAGTGCTGGGGGTAGAAGGTGTCAATGGTGGAGGAGTTCCAGAAGAAGGTGGCAGGAGGGATGGAGGCTGAGAAGTATTTACAGGGAAACTCTGCCGAGCTGCGCTTTCCCTGCATCTCTCATGGAGGCGGTTGTCTAAGCGAATAGCTAAAGAGATTAGCTCTAAGGATGATGTCTCATCAGCAGCAGCTAACTCATCCTTCAGCTCCTCACTTAACCCCCCGAAGAAAAAGTGCTTGTAATGCAGCCTTGTTCCATCCGTTCTCTGCTGCGAGAATGCGGAAATCAATTGAGTAAGTTGAAACAAAGTCCGAACCCTGACGTAGACAAAAAAAAAGCCTATTACTGGCCTCCTTTCCTTTGAACGGGTGGTCAAAGACCTTGAGCATTTCAGCAGTGAACGACTTGTAGTGACTGCAAACTGGTGAATTGGCTATGGCCAAGGCTACAGCCCAAGCTGATGCTTTATCAGACAAACAAACTCATAATAAATGCTATTTTAGAGCCGTCAGTAGTGCAAGTAGAGGGCTGTTGATTAAACACTAGTGAACACTATTGAATAAACTCACTACATAACCCTGAAATACCAGAGTACCTGACCGGGGTTGGAATGAAAGGTTCCCGGGAATGGGTGGGCGGGGTTGCTGGAGGAACAGAAACAGGAGGAGCCGGAGCCTGGGGCATGGAGAGCTGGGTGGCAACCTGGTCCAAGCGTCTATCAAACTGGGTCATGCTGGCATTGAGCTTGCTGAGGAAGTCCATGATTCCTTGAAGGGCTTCTCCATGCAGGCCGACTCGTGCTCCTTGAGAGGCCAAGGCCTGCCTGATATTGCTCTCTGCGGGGTCCATGTTGGCCAGCGAATTTTGTTATGGATTGTCCGAGGTTGGACCCCGGAATGCAGAGCCAACAAGTAGTAGAAAACAGTGTATTTTGCTGAGGTCTGGCAAAATCCCAAAACAAAAAAACTCAGGAGGCAGGCAATCAGGCGGTCAGAGGGTGGGCTGGCTGCAGAAACTTGGCAAAGAAGACTATAACAAAAAAACAAAGATCAAAGGCAAAACAGGTTAAAAAAGGCTTCTTGGTCACATAAGGCAAAAATTATTCTCACTAGACAAAATGCTGTATAGCACTACCACATGGGATGGAATTCTCTGAAACCAGCCTGGGTGCAGACCAGGCTTCTTATCCAGGACAGTTGATTGTCTGATTGAGCCCAGGTGTGTCCCTTCAACTGCCAGCCACACCCACCTGACCTGCCAAGAGGAAAAAAACAAAACAAAAACAAAAAACAAAGACCTGCCATGCACAAAACCCAATCATGACAGTATCCGTGAATTTCAGATTCAATTTCTGTAGTTATTACAGGCTTTTCCAACCGTTTACCCACAATTTCAGAAAACCGGCCTACTTTTTCCAAAATATTGCCAGAATGATCTAAAATCTTGTTTGCAAAATGACACAGTTCGGTCATAACACCCACACTTAAAAACATACACATATTTCTAAAAACACGGTTGTCATCTCACTAACTTCAAATCATCGGATACTATTGCAGTGACTGAGACCAATAAAAAAAAAAATATATATATATATATTTTAGGAAATAGCACAGGCTAGACTTTTGGTCATGCATTTTTATGCATTTAGATAACAAAAAGATATTGACAAACTCAAAAATGGGGGCTGCGATTGTCTGGCATCCAGTCCAGGGTGACCCTTGCCTACTGCCTTGGGTCAGATGAGATAGGCTCCAGCACCCCCCGCGACCCTTGTGAGGACTAAGCGGTCAAGAAAATGGATGGATGGATGGATCAAAAACTGGGGTTTTTGTTCCGAATAAATTGCTTGTAAGGTTAAAAAGCGATTTGACACAGTCATGTTTTTAACCATCTTAGATCATGGAGATTTGGTATTTATGAATGCTTCAGCTCAGTGTCTGACAAAGATTGTTTCGATCCCCCATGCTTTTCTATGTTTATCAGTAAATGTTGGGCCTTGACCTCTGTGAACTGTACTCTTGAGTAGGGATATAACGATATCCAAACATCATGATACGATATTAGCACGATATGAAGGTCACGATACGATAATTATCACAATATTGTGGGGCCGTTGGCGACATTTAAAAAAAGATCACAATATTGTCAAAAAAGAGAGCTCATACTAAAAAAATCACAATATTGTGCTTTTGTGCATAACCACAATGCATATAAACCACCTACAATCTCTAATAACAATATTGAGGGCACTTACTTACTAATGCAAGCACACATTGATCACTTCACAAGCAAATTAGGTTCCCCTTCATCTGACAATTAGCATAGATTTTAAACATAGAAGGCCAAAACATCACTGATGAAAATTAAATTGCACTAATAAACTAGCCACTAGAGGGTGCTAGATCTGCACAAATGGAAATCAACCTGGCTTCTTGAAGAGATGTGTGCCTTTTAAATATTGTGAATATGACGAAAACGATATTGTGGCAGTTTTAATATCACAATATTGCCCTTATTGTGACATCCCTACTCTTGAGTAGGATTGCCTCCTCTCGCTATGTGCTTGGCTCACTGTCACACTTTTATCTACAAGGCCATTATTGGACTACTGTCCCTTTACAGTTGCAACTTCATCACACAGAGAAGTGTTAGTTCTTACAGTTTGCGTTTCAAACGACATTTTGTTGTTAACCATTCCATTTGCCCGCCCTGAGTTTGGGGGAAAAAAAAGCTTTTATTTTCTATGGCCCTTCTTTATGGAACCTGTTGCAAAAGGACTACAAATTACCGGGACACAGATTGCAGACTGAATATATGTTTTTCTTACTATAACTCAGCTCTAGTAACATATCACCCAACAATAAAAATCAGAACAAAAAATTCTTACTACCGACAAATAAAAATGACTGCGTGAAGTATTTTCAATGAAGCACATGCGTGCTTACACACTTGTGTATGTGATTATCCAATGAGTTTATTGGTGTGGTCATTGGCAAGCCAGGGTTTTGTAATGACAAGGAAGTAACCGCTTTATCTGTGTCTAAGGTATGAAGATGTGTGTGGAGTTTTTGTGTGTAATGTTGTTCAAAAAGTGTGAAGCTGAGTCTGTGCTTAGTGTTATGCAACTCTGGACAGGTGTTTTACTCCTTGAGTGTAAATAGCGGTAATTTTGTGGAAATTTTCATTTTAGTGTGTAAACAACTAAAAAAAAAAACAACTAACACATAACATTTTCATGTATGACGTATAACTTCATATTAGAGTTTTTTTAATTTCACAATGCAAACCATCTTATCACAGTTTAATCTTACCTTATACTTCTCGTTCTACAACCTCTAAAATACAATCTTGGCGCATGCGTTTACCCTTCACCATAATAGAAATGACTAGTACTTTTCCCCCGGCATTTATAGCACACCCAATAAGCCACGCCCTCAAATCACGTCATCTCATTATTATTCATTATTCACTCCGGAAGTTGACCGATTAGCTTTTGAACCCATGACAGCAAAAACAGGTATGAACACCACCTACACATCATCCATCTTCGTTAAGGGTCATACACCTTCATTTAATGACATGTGAAACTTGTTAAGGGTCATAAATCTTCATTAGATGTCATATGCACTGCAAATTTAAGCTATCGAACCTAGACTTAAATGCTTATATCAAGCCATAGTCTTCTTTGTCTTGTTTTGAGAATTATATACTTTGCAAGAGCAGAATTTCCAAGATTATTAATCTTGTTTTAAGATTATTCGTCTCATTTCTCACTTAGTTTGTAAATCTTAAAATTGTCTAATTTTTATACACAATAAGCTAAAACAACCCTACAACATACTGTTGCATTTTATTGTAAGCAATCCTGGTCATACTTACAAAGCTCATTTTCCCCTCTTTCCAGTGAACAGGCTAGCAGCTCCGTGGTCGAGTAGGAGAGTGTCTACCCTCAGACACAGAGGTTGTGGGTTTGATCCCAGGCTGAGTCAAACCAAATGAAAGGGAAGTGGCGGATCGCCAGCCAGACAGCAAGGAGCTCCCTGTCGAACGTGCTGTACTTGCGCTCCCGAGGGACTAACCGGCGGCTGAAAAAGGCGAGCGGCTGCCACGCACCTTCGACGCGCTGCTCCAAAACGGCCCCGATGGCAAAATCGGATGCGTCAGTAGTGAGGGCGATCGGGGCATCCGGGCGCGGGTGGGCCAACAAGGCCGCTCGGGACAGCGCAGCTTTCGTCTCTTCAAAAGCCTTGACTCTCACATCGGTCCAGTCGACCGCACGGTTAGGAGCCACACCCTTAAGTGCGTCGTAAAGCGGGTGCATCACATGGGCAGCGTGGCGGATGAACCTGTGGTAAAAAGTCACCATCCCGAGGAACTCCCGGAGACCCTGGGCCGTCCGGGGTCGAGGAAAAGCGGCAACAGCTTCCACTTTCGCCGGGAGGCGGGGTGGCGCCGTCCTCGTTGATGAGGTGGCCGAGGAATTGGATGGAGGGCACCCAAAAGACACATTTAGCTCGGTTAATAATCAGTCCAGCCACGCCTTTCTTTGCCTCCCTCCACTTGGGTCCACAATCTCCCGCAAACCCTAACAGAAAGACTCGACCAGCAATGGACCTGGAGGGGGCAATGGTGCAAATCCACCACAACAGCCTTTCTACGGAGGCTAAGTTAGATGACATCGTGCGGTGTCTAGCTTCTGCCAGGGATGCATGGATTCGCGCCCTCCAGTCTCTCCCTGATCCAGTCCTGGCGGCGCAAGGCCAGCGGCCGCCACCCGCACCAGCTTCAGTTCCGGCGGCACAAGGCCAGCGGCCGCCACCCGCTCCCGCTCCAGTTCCGGCGGCGCAAGGCCAGCGGCCGCCACCCGCTCCAGCTCCAGTTCCGGTGGCGCAAGGCCAGCGGCCGCCACCCGCACCAGCTCCAGTTCCGACGGTGCAAGGCCAGCGGCTGCCACCCGCCCCAGCTCCAGTTCCGGCGGTGCAAGGCCAGCGGCCGCCACCCGCACCAGCTCCAGTTCCGGCGGCGCAAGGCCAGCGGCCGCCACCCGCACCAGCTACATTTGCGGCGGCACAAGGCCTGCGGCCGCCATCCGCACCGGTTCCAGTTCCGGCGGCGCAAGGCCAGCGGCTGCCACCCGCACCAGCTCCAGTTCCAACGGTGCAAGGCCAGCGGCTGCCACCCGCCCCAGCTCCAGTTCCGGCGGTGCAAGGCCAGCGGCCGCCACCCGCACCAGCTCCAGTTCCGGCGGCGCAAGGCCAGCGGCCGCCACCCGCACCAGCTACAATTGCGGCGGCACAAGGCCTGCGGCCGCCATCCGCACCGGTTCCAGTTCCGGCGGCGCAAGGCCAGCGGCCGCCACCCGCACCAGCTCCAGTTCCGACGGTGCAAGGCCAGCGGCTGCCACCCGCCCCAGCTCCAGTTCCGGCTGTGCAAGGCCAGCGGCCGCCACCCGCACCAGCTCCAGTTCCGGCGGCGCAAGGCCAGCGGCCGCCACCCGCACCAGCTACAGTTGCGGCGGCACAAGGCCTGCGGCCGCCATCCGCACCGGTTCCAGTTCCGGCGGCGCAAGGCCAGCGGCCGCCACCGGCTCCTGCGGCGCAAGGCCAGCGGCCGCCATCCGCTTCAGCTCCTGCTCCGGCGGCGCGGGGCCAGCGGCCGCCACCAGCTCCTGCTCCGGCGGCGCAGAGCCAGCGGCCTCCACCAGCTCCTGCTCGGGCGGCACAGGGCCAGAGGCCGCCACCAGCTCCTGCTCCGGCGGCGCAGGGCCAGCGGCCGCCACCCGCTCCAGCTCCAGTTCCGGTGGCGCAAGGCCAGCGGCCGCCACCCGCACCAGCTCCAGTTCCGACGGTGCAAGGCCAGCGGCTGCCACCCGCCCCAGCTCCAGTTCCGGCGGTGCAAGGCCAGCGGCCGCCACCCGCACCAGCTCCAGTTCTGACTGTGCAAGGCCAGCGGCTGCCACCCGCCCCAGCTCCAGTTCCGGCTGTGCAAGGCCAGCGGCCGCCACCCGCACCAGCTCCAGTTCCGGCGGCGCAAGGCCAGCGGCCGCCACCCGCACCAGCTACAGTTGCGGCGGCACAAGGCCTGCGGCCGCCATCCGCACCGGTTCCAGTTCCGGCGGCGCAAGGCCAGCGGCCGCCACCGGCTCCTGCGGCGCAAGGCCAGCGGCCGCCATCCGCTTCAGCTCCTGCTCCGGCGGCGCGGGGCCAGCGGCCGCCACCAGCTCCTGCTCCGGCGGCGCAGGGCCAGCGGCCACCACCAGCTCCTGCTCCGGCGGCGCAGAGCCAGCGGCCTCCACCAGCTCCTGCTCGGCCGGCACAGGGCCAGAGGCCGCCACCAGCTCCTGCTCCGGCGGTGCAGGGCCAGCGGCCGCCACCCGCTCCAGCTCCAGTTCCGGTGGCGCAAGGCCAGCGGCCGCCACCCGCACCAGCTCCAGTTCCGACGGTGCAAGGCCAGCGGCTGCCACCCGCCCCAGCTCCAGTTCCGGCGGTGCAAGGCCAGCGGCCGCCACCCGCACCAGCTCCAGTTCCGACGGTGCAAGGCCAGCGGCTGCCACCTGCCCCAGCTCCAGTTCCGGCGGTGCAAGGCCAGCGGCCGCCACCCGCACCAGGTCCAGTTCCGGCGGCGCAAGGCCAGCGGCCGCCACCCGCACCAGCTACAGTTGCGGCGGCACAAAGCCTGCGGCCGCCATCCGCACCGGTTCCAGTTCCGGCGGCGCAAGGCCAGCGGCCGCCACCGGCTCCTGCGGCGCAAGGCCAGCGGCCGCCATCCGCTTCAGCTCCTGCTCCGGCGGCGCGGGGCCAGCGGCCGCCACCAGCTCCTGCTCCGGCGGCGCAGGGCCAGCGGCCACCACCAGCTCCTGCTCCGGTGGCGCAGAGCCAGCGGCCTCCACCAGCTCCTGCTCGGGCGGCACAGGGCCAGAGGCCGCCACCAGCTCCTGCTCCGGCGGCGCAGGGCCAGCGGCCTCCACCAGCTCCTGCTCCGGCGGCGCAAGGCCAGTGGCCACCACCCGCACCAGTTCCGGTGGTGCTCATCTGGCGGCCGGGACGCCCTCCTGACTGGCGATGCCCAGCATCGCTCATCTGGCGCCCAGGACGCCCTCCTGATTGCCCCTGATGGTGGACAGCGTTCCCGCCTCCATGCCCCCCTCTGCCCGCCCTCGTTTTGGGTCTTGTTGTGTTTTTGGACATCTGGGATCTGTCTTTGGGGGAGGGGTACTGTTAGGGTCTGGGTTTTAGTTTGGGTTTTTCTTTGTAATGTTTTCCTTGTGTCTCTAGTTCTGTCAATGTCTTATGTCCACCTGTGCTCGTTTTCCCGTTCCCTTGTGTTTGTCCAATCAGCTCCCCAAGCCACTTGTGTAGTGTCCAGGTGTCTCTTGTTATCTCGTTAGTATGTGTATTTAGTTCCCTGCTTTCGTTCAGTCCTGGTCGAGTCTTTGTTGTTGTTGTCCTGTCGTCGCCACAGCTTGTTTCCCTGAGCCTCTGAGTCCTGCCCGTTTAGGTTACATCTAGTAAGTTTAGTTCCCAGCTTTAGTTTGCACTTTGTATGTTCTTTTGCACTTTGTTTGTTTATGCGTTAAATTAAAATATGTTTAAGAGCACCCCTGCCACGCCTTTCTTTGCCTCCCTCCACTTGGGTCCACAATCTCCCACAAACCCTAACAGGCTGAGCTTGGAGAAAAGCTGCCGCAGGTGTGAAAGGTGTTCTCCGATGGAGGAGCTGGCCACCAGGATGTCATCCAAGTAGACGAAGAGGAACGGCATGTCCCGGAGAACAGAGTCCATGAGACGCTGAAAAGACTGAGCCGTGTTTTTAAGGCCAAATGGCATCCTGAGAAACTCGAACAGTCCGAAAGGTGTTATCACAGCAGTCTTAGGCACATCGGCGGGGTGTACCGGAACTTGGTGATAGCCCCGTACCAAGTCCACCTGGAATGTGATTTTAAAATTGAATGGCTGCCAATTAAACTGTCATCATTCCATAAACAAGTTTTGTTGTGCTGGAAATTAATGCACACTCACAACTTCAGTCCACATCGTACCCCCATATGGAACAATAGATATGTACATAGCAATGGGAAATCTCTTTACTTGCAACATTGGATGGATAAAAATATTTGGTCTATTACGCATGTTCTTGATGACCATGGTAACTGGCTTTCTCATGCAATTTTTTGTTTAAGATATGATATAACTTGTACACAAGCTCAATTTAACAAAGTGATGAGAGCAATTCCAGAATCAGCCAAACTGATGGCTCAAAATATAGACAAACAATTTTACATCACTGATCTGAACATTCTCAAATACAATAATAAGGCGCTTTTGACTCAGCGAAATAACAAAATGTTGCGCCTTTTTCTAACTGAAACTCCATATCCTACACGATCAAATAGAAATTCCATCGTTCAGCTGTTTTCAAAAACAGACATTAAGAAAATTTGAACGAATTACGTTAAGTATCCGGTCAGCCCCAAGACAAAGGAAGTCCATTTCAAAATTTTGAGTTATATTTATCCATCCAATGAGATGTTAAGGTTAAGATTTGGTATCGATCACAACAATTGTTCCTTCTGTGAAAAGAGACATTGAAAGTACTACTCATATTTTCAACATTTTGGAAGAACTTTCAAGACTGGATATCAACAAAGCTTGCTCTTTTTGTTTCTTTTTCTAAGGACGATATAGTGTTTGGTCTCGTTTTGGAAGATAGTGATGTTTGTGGAATGATGCTGAACAATTTGATACTTTTGGCAAAATATTTAATTCATTGCTCCAAATGGAGAAAGGTGAAGCCCCTGTTTTCTGTATTTTTGAAAGATCTAACAGCCAATCATGTCAAATCCTTGAAGTTGATGAAAATGAAAGGTGCAAAAGCTCTGCTGAGTGCATATTCAGAGTTCAAGGTCTTTACAGACCTCTAACCTGGTTAAAATAGGGATATTTTTTTTTCTTCTCTCTTTTTTTCTTTCTTTTCTCTTTCTTTCTTTGGGTGCCCTGTAGCTCTATGATAGTATGCTGTTATTAAGTTGCCTTTTTGTTGTATAATTAGGGTCCGAGCAGCGACCGCTGCGAGGTCCCTATTGTTTTTGTAAAAATTATTATTAGGGCCCGAGCAGCGACCGCTGCGAGGTCCCTATTGTTTTTGTAAAAATTCTTCTTCTTCTTCTTCTTCTTCTTCTTCTTTATTCTCTGCAAACGATCGCGATTTTGGGTACCTAAACATTCACGAAAACTCACCGAACTTTGCGCACTCTTCGGGCCCGGCGAAAAATTTGATATTATGAAGTCGTCATAACAACGCGACTCTATAGCGCCCCCTAGCGTAGAAAAATAAAAACCAAGCCCGGCACGTTTGAGCTAGAGCAACGAAAATTGGCAGGCACGTGTAGCAACCCCGAGACGCACAAAAAAGTCTATTGGGACCATGTAGCTAAAATGTACAGGAAATAAGCTATGAATTTTTTAATGTCCAATTTTGGCCTATTTTGGCACATTCACTATGGTCATGCTTTTTCCCCCTTTGCAAACATTTTTCATCCAATTGACTTCAAACTTGGCATTTATCATCTCAAGACCTGAGACAACAACTGGGCAAAAAACCTTGACTTTTTGAAATACTATATGACGGGGGCGGGGCATCAAATATTGCCTTGAAAATTTCATTTGTCCAGAAAGAGCAAATGCTTAATAACTCCCATGTTCAAGCTCCGAAAAATCTCAAACTTCTCAGACAACGTAATAGTCACGGCCTGAAAACATCTATATGATAAAATTCAGTTATACATATAGCGCCACCTAGTGGTAACAATAAATGTCATACTTTACGTTTTTAGCTACTGTGCTGAGCTCGTTGAAGGGATCCAGTTGAAAATTGGTCAGAAAAGCCTTAAGATGTTGATCATGCCCCACACCGAATATTGTAACTTTTCGCCAAAGGGCGTGGCCGCTACGGTGACGCAAAGTCTGAAGCTTTTTCGTGACAATAAAAGCTGCATTAACTTGACCGAGATGATCCTATCTTCTCAAAATTTCACATATTTGATGAGAGTCCAGCCCTAAAGACATCTACGAACTTATATTTCATCTTACTGATAGCGCCACCTAGTGGCATTTTTTTTTCGTACGAAATTTCTTCTACGTTTTTGTCCAAACACGTTAACTGGACCTACCTCAGATTTGCTCAGATGAGGGTTTCGGCCTTCATGATGTCACAACACGAAGTTTATGAGTTTTCGCGAATTGCTGTGGGCGTGGCTAAGCGCTGTTCGCCAAGAAAACAATGCCAGTTTTGAGGGCCTAAACTGGCACAAAAACTCCTGAAACTTGGCACACACATGTGGCCTGGTAAAATGAGCAATATTCTATTGTTGATTGTGCTATTTTTACAAAAATGACTCAATAGCGCCCCCGAGAAGTTTTTAACGAAGCAGCCCCGGTTGTACGTTTAAGCAAGAACGACAAATATTTTTAGGTGTATGAGGGAGCCCAAGACCTACAAAAAAGTCTCTTGGACCCATATGCTAAAATGAACAGGAAGTTAGCTACGAATTTTTGAATGTCCCATTTTTGACTATTTTTGCACATTCACAGGGGGCAGACTTTTGCCCACTTCTCCTACACGTTTCATCTGACTGAGTTAAGACTTGACCTGGACCATGTCAAGACCTGAGCCAACGACAGGGGGAAAAATCTTGACCTTTCGAAATACTATATGATGAAGGCGGGGCATCAAAATTTGTGTTTCGCACTGAAAAAGGATATGCTTAATAACTCCCCGGTACATGCTCCAAAAAATCCCAAACTTGACATGTATGTTTATCGTCAAGGCCTGAAGCTATCTCTATGACAACATTCAGTTATATATGCAGCGCCACCTAGCCCTTGAGGCATAAAAAAAAAATACCCCACATACGGTATTTTGTACAAAAAATGTAAACTCATTCTAAGTGTGATAACTAAGTCATTTATGAATATTCTTTTAGTTTCCACCACTCAAAATGTTCACTGGCATCAGACTTATCCAAACATATATATATTTTTATTTATTTTTGATAGCCTCTGTGGACATTAAAAGCAATATCGTGAATGAAGGATATGCTTAATAACTCCACGGTACATGCTCCAAAAAAAATCCCACACTTGACATGTATGCTTATAATCAAGGCCTGAAGGTATCTCTATGACAACATTCAGTTATAAATACAGCGCCACCTAGCCCTTGAGGCTTATATATAAAAAATAAAAAAAATACCCCACATACGGTATTTTGTACAAAAAATGTACACTCATTCTAAGTGTGATAACTAAGTCATTTATGAATATTCTTTTAGTTTCCACCACTCAAATTGTTCACTGGCTTCACACCGATCCAAACGTATGTACGTTTCCATTTTGTTTTATTCATTTTTGATTGCCCCTTTGGACAATAAAAGTAACATTGTGCAATGAGTACAACGAGCGATGATGTGTATATACACTTTTACAAAAAATACCAATCAGGGCAACTCATTGCCTAAAAATAAAAAAGGACGCTGATTTTTGCAGGTCTTAACAATGACTAAAACCCGTTGAGCTTGACACACACACTGGCAAAAAAAAATTCTACATGTAAACGTTTATTATGCCATTTTCAAAGAAATTTTGCTTCCAATATGCCAGTACCCCAACGTGCCAGTACCCCAACGTGCAAGCACCCCAACGTGCAAGGACCCCAACGTGGCCCGGGCTGCGAGGGCCCTTTATAGCTGCTCGCAGCTCTAGTTAGGGCCCGAGCAGCGACCGCTGCGAGGTCCCTATTGTTTTTCGTTCGAATTATTATTATTATTATTAGGGCCCGAGCAGCGACCGCTGCGAGGTCCCTATTGTTTTTCAAGGAATTCTTATTATTCTTCTTCTTTTTATTTGTTATTATTCTTTTCCGCAAACAATCACATTTTTGAGACACTAAACGTGAACGAAAACTCACCAAACTTTACACACACGTCAGGCCTGGCGAAAAATTTGATATTTTAAAGTCGCCATAGGTGATAACAGAAAAATGGCTCCATAGCGCCACCTACATAGGTTAAACAGATCCCTGGCCCGCTACGATTGTCCGACGGCTATGAAAATTGTGTGGCACCTGTAGCACATCCAGATGAACAAAAACCTCTTTGATGTGTGTACCCTAAAATAGACAGGAAGTGAGATATGAGTATTTAAATGTCCAATTTTGGCCAATTTTTGCACATTTACAGGGGTCATACTTTTGCCTGCTTCTCCTACACGGTTAATCCAATTGACTTCAAACTTGGGATGTACCATCTCAAGACCTGGGACAACACCATGGTAAAAAATCTAAAGTTTTCGACATACTATATGACGGCGGTGGGGCATCAAATTTAGAGTTTCAAAACTCTTACTAAACGTAGTATTGCCGGTTGTATGTTTAACCTAGAGCTACGAAAATTGGTACACATATGTAACAGACTATGACCTACAAAAAAGTCTGTTGGTGCCATATGCTAAACCCAACAGGAAGTCCGCCAGAGGCGGGGCATCAAATTTTGAGTTTCAAAATTCTTACTTAATGAAGCACTCCCGGCTGTACGTTTCACCTAGAGTTACCAAAATTTAAAGACATATGTAACAGCCCTCAAGGTACAAAAAACTCTTTTTGAACCATATGCTAAACCTAACAGAAAGTCCACCATTTTGATTTACTTTGGAACGTGTTCCCATTTTTTTGGCCATTTCATAGGGGTCCTATTTTAACGAACTCCTCTTACAGAGTTTATCCGATCATCTTCAAACTTGGTGTAATTCATCTTAAAATGTTGAAGATGAAAAGTTATTGAAAGCTTTTTATTTCGCTGCACGCTGTTGTCGTGGCATGCACTTGTTTGCAAAGGCAAAAAATTCTTCTTAATGAAGAATTCTCAGTTGTACGAAGCAGCTAGAGCTACGAAAATTTGTAGACATATGTAACAGCCCACGATGTACAAAAAAGTCTCTTGCTGCTTTGTGCTAAATCCAACAGGAAGTCCCGCAAGGGCCGGGCATCACTTTTTGAGCTAAAAAACTCCTCTTTAACGAAGCATTCCCGGTTGTACCTTTCACCTAGCGCTATGATAATTTGGAGGCATACATAAGAGCCCACGATGTACAAAAAAGTCTTTTAGAACCATATGCTAAGCCAAACAGGAAGTCCGGCATTTTGATTTACTTTGCTATTTGTAGCCATTTTTTGGGGGCCTTTTATAGGCCTCATATTTTCTACAAAACTTATCAGATTGTCTTCATTCTTTGGCATGTTTCATCTGAAGTATTGCCGGTTATACGTTTAATCTAGAGCTACGAAAATTGGTACACATATGTAACAGACTATGATCTACAAAAAAGCCTGTTGGTGCCATATGCTAAACCTAACAGGAAGTCCGCCAGAGGCAGGGCATCAAATTTTGCATTTCAAAATTTTTACTTAATGAAGCATTTCCGGCTGTACGTTTCACCTAGAGTGACCAAAATTTGAAGACATATGTAACAGCCCTCGAGGTACAAAAAACTCTTTTTGAACCATATGCTAAACCTAACAGCCATTTTGATTTATGATGGGATTTGTTGCCATTTTTTGTGGCCTTTTTCAGGGGTCATATTTTAACGAACCCCTCCTACAGAATTTATCCGACTGTCTTCAAACTTGGTATGTTTCATCTTAAGATGTTTAAGATGCAAAGTAATCGAAAGTTTTTTATTTTGTCACACGCTGTTGCCATAGCAATGCATTGGAATTGCACACCATATTTTGCGTTTTGATTAAACAGACAAAGCATTCCCGGTTGTACGTTTCACCTAAAGCTATGATAATTTGCAGGCAAACATAAGAGCTCAGGATGTACAAAAAAGTCTCTTGGAGCCATATGCTAAACCAATCAGGAAGTCCACCATTTTGATTTACGTTGGGATTTGTAGCCATTTTTTGTGTCCTTTTTTAGGGGTCATATTTTAACGAACTCCTCCTTCAAAATGTATCCGACTGTCTTTAAACTTGGTGTGCTTCATCTTAAGATGTTTAAGATGCAAAGTTATCGAAAGTTATTTATTTTGTCGCACGCCGTTGTCATGGCGATGCATTGTTTGCCAAGTAAAATGCTGCTTTTTTGTTTTGGTCTAAACATGTGCAAAAACTCATGAAACTTTACACACACATCAGGCTTGTCATCAGCATGAATATTTTAGAGATTTCTTATTCAATTTGCAATAAATGGTTCAATAGCGCCCTCTAGACATTTTTATGAAGCTTTTGCAAATGTTTTGTGTTTTATGATTCAGCTAGATTTGTAAAAATTGGGATACCTATCAGCCTAAGACTTACAAAAAGGTTTCTAAAGCCATATGCTGAATCAAAAAGGAAGTCTGCCATTTTGATTTACTTTGGTATTTGTAGCCATTTTTTGGGGCCTTTTATAGGGGTCATATTTTCAACAGAACTTATCAGATCGTCTTCATTCTTTGGCGTGTTTCATCTTAAGATATTTAAGATGAAAAGTTATTGAATTATTTTATTTTGTCACACTCCTTTGCTGTAGCCATGCATTGTTTGTGAAGACAAATGCTTTTTTGAGAGTCTAAATATGGGTGAAAACTCACAAAACTTTGCACACACACCAGACCTGTCTGGAACATGAATATTTTATTTAGAGATTTGTTGTGCAATTTGTAATAAATGGCTCAATACCGCCCTCTAGACATTTTTATGAAGTCTTTCAGATTATATGATTCAGCTAGATGTGTGAATATTGGCAGGCATGCCGAATATATTCAAAAAGTATTCTATATAGCCATGTGCCAATCCATTTTGATTTTATTTTGTTAATTGTGCATCGTTTTTGGCCTTTCCATGAAACTTTAAAAACACAAAGCATGGCAAAAACGTTTACAATTTAGATGGTTTCCTATTTGACAGTACCCCAACATGCCAGTACCCCGACGTGCAAATACCCCAACGTGGCCCGGGTTGCGAGGGCCCTTTATAGCTGCTCGCAGCTCTAGTTATTAGGGCCCGAGCAGCGACCGCTGCGAGGTCCCTATTGTTCCTGAAGGAATTCTTATTATTAGGGCCCGAGCAGCGACCGCTGCGAGGTCCCTATTGTTTTTCAAGGAATTCTTATTATTCTTCTTTTTATTTGTTATTATTCTTTTCCGCAAACAATCACATTTTTGAGACACTAAACGTGAACGAAAACTCACCAAACTTTACACACACGTCAGGCCTGGCGAAAAATTTGATATTTTAAAGTCGCCATAGGTGATAACAGAAAAATGGCTCCATAGCGCCACCTACATAGGTTAAACAGATCCCTGGCCCGCTACGATTGTCCGACGGCTATGAAAATTGTGTGGCACCTGTAGCACATCCAGATGAACAAAAACCTCTTTGATGTGTGTACCCTAAAATAGACAGGAAGTGAGATATGAGTATTTAAATGTCCAATTTTGGCAAATTTTTGCACATTTACAGGGGTCATACTTTTGCCTGCTTCTCCTACACGGTTAATCCAATTGACTTCAAACTTGGGATGTACCATCTCAAGACCTGGGACAACACCATGGTAAAAAATTTAAAGTTTTCGACATACTATATGACGGCGGTGGGGCATCAAATTTAGAGTTTCAAAACTCTTACTAAACGTAGTATTGCCGGTTGTATGTTTAACCTAGAGCTACGGAAATTGGTACACATATGTAACAGACTATGACCTACAAAAAAGTCTGTTGGTGCCATATGCTAAACCCAACAGGAAGTCCGCCAGAGGCGGGGCATCAAATTTTGAGTTTCAAAATTCTTACTTAATGAAGCATTCCCGGCTGTACGTTTCACCTAGAGTTACCAAAATTTAAAGACATATGTAACAGCCCTCAAGGTACAAAAAACTCTTTTTGAACCATATGCTAAACCTAACAGAAAGTCCACCATTTTGATTTACTTTGGAACGTGTTCCCATTTTTTTGGCCATTTCATAGGGGTCCTATTTTAACGAACTCCTCTTACAGAGTTTATCCGATCATCTTCAAACTTGGTGTGATTCATCTTAAGATGTTGAAGATGAAAAGTTATTGAAAGCTTTTTATTTCGCTGCACGCTGTTGTCGTGGCATGCACTTGTTTGCAAAGGAAAAAAATTCTTCTTAATGAAGAATTCTCAGTTGTACGAAGCAGCTAGAGCTACGAAAATTTGTAGACATATGTAACAGCCCACGATGTACAAAAAAGTCTCTTGCTGCTTTGTGCTAAACCCAACAGGAAGTCCCGCAAGGGCCGGCCATCACTTTTTGAGCTAAAAAACTCCTCTTTAACGAAGCATTCCCGGTTGTACCTTTCACCTAGCGCTATGATAATTTGGAGGCATACATAAGAGCCCACGATGTACAAAAAAGTCTTTTAGAACCATATGCTAAGCCAAACAGGAAGTCCGGCATTTTGATTTACTTTGCTATTTGTAGCCATTTTTTGGGGGCCTTTTATAGGCCTCATATTTTCTACAAAACTTATCAGATTGTCTTCATTCTTTGGCATGTTTCATCTGAAGTATTGCCGGTTATACGTTTAATCTAGAGCTACGAAAATTGGTACACATATGTAACAGACTATGATCTACAAAAAAGCCTGTTGGTGCCATATGCTAAACCTAACAGGAAGTCCGCCAGAGGCAGGGCATCAAATTTTGCATTTCAAAATTTTTACTTAATGAAGCATTTCCGGCTGTACGTTTCACCTAGAGTGACCAAAATTTGAAGACATATGTAACAGCCCTCGAGGTACAAAAAACTCTTTTTGAACCATATGCTAAACCTAACAGGAAGTCTGCCATTTTGATTTACTTTGGAACATGTTGCCATTTTTTTGGCCATTTCATAGGGGTCTTATTTTAACGAACTCCTCCTACAGAGTTTATCCGATCATCTTCAAACTTGGTGTGATTCATCTTAAGATGTTGACGATGAAAAGTTATTGAAAGCTTTTTATTTCGTCGCACGCTGTTGTCGTGGCATGCACTGTTGGCAAAGGAAAAAAAAATCCTTCTTAATGCAGCGTTCCCAGTTGGACGAAGCAGCTCGAGCTACAAAAATTTGTAGACATATGTACACATTTGTCCACATATATATATTTACATATGCATGTAAAAAAATTATGTCAGGCTAAACTAAATGGTTGATTAGGCCCCACACATTTTCACCTTACCATACCCGGCCCTCTTTGCAAAAGGTTTGAACACTCCTGGCCTAAACCTAGGTGTATACTCAAACTATGCACGCACATAAAGCCTGGAACAAAATGTGTAATTTAGAGGGTTCTTGTTTTGTTTTTTGTATTCCTTATATTTCATGTCATTATACTTGACACACTATTTTTACTACTCACTGAATCAGTTATAAGAACATTTAATTGATACAATCCAATCACATCCTAGAGAATTGAAAACACATTCAATCATGAGGTTGTTAAGACACATTTACTTCTGTAGCACTTAACCACAAACAAGTTGCGACATCCCCTGATCTAACCCTCCAACCGAACAAGGAAAAACTTTCAGGGGTCATATTTTAACGAACCCCTCCTACAAAATTTATCCGACTGTCTTCAAACTTGGTGTGTTTCATCTTAAGATGTTTAAGATGCAAAGTAATCGAAAGTTTTTTATTTTGTAACACGCTGTTGCCATAGCAATGCATTGTTTGTCAAGTGCTGCTTTTTTTTTTTTATACACATGAAAACTCATGGAACTTTGCAAACACATCAGACTTGTCATGAACATGAATTTTCAGAGATTTATTGTGCAATTTGCAATAAATAGCGCCCTCTAGACCTTTTTATGAAGCATTTCCGATTGTATGATTATGCTAGACCTACAAAAAAGTATTATGTAGCCATTTGCCAAACCAAAGAGGAAGTCCGCTATTTTGATTTTATTTTGGGAATTACACATCATTTTTGGCCTTTTTCATTCAACTTTGCACAGACAAGGCATGGAAAAAACTAACATTTTAAATGGTCCTTGTTCCATGTAACAGTACCCCAACGTGCCAGTACCCTGACGTGCAAGTAACCCAACGTTGTGCTCAATAGCGCCCTCTATGCATTTTTATGGAGCATTTCCAATTGTATGATTCAAGCGATACACAACAAAAGATGACTTGACCTAGATTTGTGAAAACTGGGAGGCATACCTATTAGCTTAAGACCTACAAAAAGTATTCTGTAGCCGTATGCTAAACCTAAAAGGAAGTCCGCCATTTTGAATTTATTTTGGGAATTGCGCACCATATTTTGCGTTTTGATTAAACTTTGCACACACAAGGCTTGTCAAAAACATTTTAGATGCTCCTTGTCCTATTTGACAGTACCCCAACGTGCCAGTACCCCGACGTGCAAGTACCCCAACGTGGCACGCCTTTGCTGTAGCGATGCATTGTTTGCAAAGAATTTTTTTTTTTATATGATTCAGCTAGATGTGTGAATATTGGGAGGCATACCTATCAGCCGAATACCTCGACAAAGCATTCCATAGCAATGTGAACAAACACAAAAAGCATGGCAAAACATTTACAATTTAGACGGTTTCTTATGAAACAGTACCCTAACGTGCCAGTACCCCGACGTGCAAATACCCCAACGTGGCACGGGTTGCGAGGGCCCTTTATAGCTGCTCGCAGCTCTAGTTAGGGCCCGAGCAGCGACCGCTGCGAGGTCCCTATTGTTTTTCGTTCGAATTATTAGGGCCCGAGCAGCGACCGCTGCGAGGTCCCTATTGTTTTTGTAAAAATTATTATTATTATTATTATTATTATTATTATTATTATTATTATTCTTCTTTATTCTCCGCAAACGATCGCGATTTTGGGTACCTAAACATTCACGAAAACTCACCGAACTTTGCACACTCCTCAGGCCCGGCGAAAAATTTGATATTATTAAGTCGTCATAACAATGCGACTCGATAGCGCCCCCTAGCGTAGAAAAATAAAAACCAAGCCCGGCACGTTTGAGCTAGAGCAACAAAAATTGGCAGGCACGTGTAGCACCCCGAGACGCACAAAAAAGTATATTGGGACCATGTAGCTAAAATGTATAGGAAGTGAGCTATGAATTTTTTTATGTCCAATTTTGGCCTATTTTGGCACATTCACTGTGGTCATGCTTTTTCCCCCTTTGCAAACATTTTTCATCCAATTGACTTCAAACTTGGCATTTATCATCTCAAGACCTGAGAGAACAACTGGCCAAAACATCTTGCCTTTTTGAAATACTATATGACGGGGGCGGGGCATCAAATATTGCCTTTAAAATTTCATTTGTCCAGAAAGAGCAAATGCTTAATAACTCCCATGTTCAAGCTCCAAAAAATCTCAAACTTCTCAGGCAACGTAATAGTCACGGCCTGAAAACATCTATATGATAAAATTCAGTTATACATATAGCGCCACCTAGTGGTTACAATAAATGTCATACTTTACGTTTTTAGCTACTGTGCTGAGCTTGTTGAAGGGATCCATTTGAAAATTGGTCAGAAAAGCCTTAAGATGTTGATCATGCCCCACACCGAATATTGTAACTTTTCGCCAAAGGGCGTGGCCGCTACGGTGACGCAAAGTCTGAAGATTTTTCGTGACAATAAAAGCTGCATTAACTTGACCGAGATGATCCTATCTTCTCAAAATTTCACACATTTGATGAGAGTCCAGCCCTAAAGACATCTACTGACTTATATTTCATCTAACTGATAGCGCCACCTAGTGGCAATTTTTTTTCTTACGAATTTTCTTCTACGTTTTTCTCCAAACACGTTAACTGGACCTACCTCATATTTGCTCAGATGAGGGTTTCGGCCTTCATGATGTCACAACACGAAGTTTGTGAGTTTTCGCGAATTGCTGTGGGTGTGGCTAAGCGCTGTTCGCCAAGAAAATAACGCCAGTTTTGAGGGTCTAAACATGCACAGAAACTCATGAAACTTGGCACACACATCTGGCCTGGTAAAATGAGCAATATTTTATTGTTGATTGTGCTATTTTTACAAAAATGACTCAATAGCGCCCCCTAGAAGTTTTTAACGAAGCAGCCCCGGTTGTACGTTTAAGCAAGAACGACGAATATTTTTAGGTGTATGAGGGAGCCCAAGACCTACAAAAAAGTCTCTTGGACCCATATGCTAAAATGAACAGGAAGTGAGCTACGAATTTTTGAATGTCCCATTTTTGACAATTTTTGCACATTCACAGGGGGCAGACTTTTGCCCACTTCTCCTACACGTTTCATCTGACTGAGTTAAGACTTGACCTGGACCATGTCAAGTCCTGAGCCAACGACAGGGGGAAAAATCTTGACCTTTCGAAATACTATATGATGAAGGCGGGGCATCAAAATTTG
This sequence comes from Festucalex cinctus, assembly GCF_051991245.1. Lineage (NCBI taxonomy): Eukaryota > Metazoa > Chordata > Actinopteri > Syngnathiformes > Syngnathidae > Festucalex > Festucalex cinctus. The sequence continues at coordinate 1,864,045 of NC_135421.1, read as the reverse complement.
TGTTTCGCACTGAAAAAGGATATGCTTAATAACTCCCCGGTACATGCTCCAAAAAATCCCAAACTTGACATGTATGTTTATCGTCAAGGCCTGAAGCTATCTCTATGACAACATTCAGTTATATATGCAGCGCCACCTAGCCCTTGAGGCATAAAAAAAAAATACCCCACATACGGTATTTTGTACAAAAAATGTCAACTCATTCTGAGTGTGATAACTAAGTCATTTATGAATATTCTTTTAGTTTCCACCACTCAAAATGTTCACTGGCATCAGACTTATCCAAACATATATATATTTTTATTTATTTTTGATAGCCTCTGTGCACATTAAAAGCAATATCGTGAATGAAGGATATGCTTAATAACTCCACGGTACATGCTCCAAAAAAAATCCCACACTTGACATGTATGCTTATAATCAAGGCCTGAAGGTATCTCGATGACAACATTCAGTTATAAATACAGCGCCACCTAGCCCTTGAGGCTTATATAAAAAAAAAAAACCCACATACGGTATTTTGTACAAAAAAATTTAAACTCATTCTAAGTGTGATGACTAAGTCATTTCTGAATATTCTTTTAGTTTCCACCACTCAAATTGTTCACTGGCTTCACACCGATCCAAACGTATGTACGTTTCCATTTTGTTTTATTCATTTTTGATTGCCCCTTTGGACAATAAAAGTAACATTGTGCAATGAGTACAACGAGCGATGATGTATATATACACTTTTACAAAAAATATAAATCAGGGCAACTCATTGCCTAAAAATAAAAAAGGACGCTGATTTTTGCAGGTCTTAACAATCACCAAAACCCGTTGAGCTTGACACACACTGGCAAAAAAAATATTCTACATGTAAACGTTTATTATGCCATTTTCAAAGAAATTTTGCTTCCAATATGCCAGTACCCCAACGTGCCAGTACCCCAACGTGCCAGTACCCTAACGTGCAAGTACCCCAACGTGCAAGGACTCCAACGTGGCCCGGGCTGCGAGGGCCCTTTATAGCTGCTCGCAGCTCTAGTTATTATTATTATTATTATTCTTCTTCTTCTTCTTCTTCTCCGTAAACGATCGCGATTTTGGGTACCTAAACATTTACGAAAACTCACCAAACTTTGCACACTCCTCAGGCCCGGCGAAAAATTTGATATTATGAAGTCGTCATAACAACGTGACTCTATAGCGCCCCCTAGCATAGAAAAATATAAACCAAGCCCGGCATGTTTGAGCTAGAGCAACGAAAATTGGCAGGCACGTGTAGCACCCCGAGACGCACAAAAAAGTCTATTGGGACCATGTAGCTAAAATGTACAGGAAGTGAGCTATGAATTTTTTAATGTCCAATTTTGGCCTATTTTGGCACATTCACTGTGGTCATGCTTTTTCCCCCTTTGCAAACATTTTTCATCCAATTGACTTCAAACTTGGCATTTATCATCTCAAGACCTGAGAGAACAACTGGGCAAAACATCTTGCCTTTTTGAAATACTATATGACGGGGGCGGGGCATCAAATATTGCCTTTAAAATTTCATTTGTCCAGAAAGAGCAAATGCTTAATAACTCCCATGTTCAAGCTCCAAAAAATCTCAAACTTATCAGGCAACGTAATAGTCACGGCCTGAAAACATCTATATGATAAAATTCAGTTATACATATAGCGCCACCTAGTGGTTACAATAAATGTCATACTTTACGTTTTTAGCTACTGCGCTGAGCTCGTTGAAGGGATCCAGTTGAAAATTGGTCAGAAAAGCCTTAAGATGTTGATCATGCCCCACACTGAATATTGTAACTTTTCGCCAAAGGGTGTGGCCGCTACGGTGACGCAAAGTCTGAAGATTTTTCTTGAAAATAAAAGCTGCATTAACTTGACCGAGATGATCCTATCTTCTCAAAATTTCACACATTTGATGAGAGTCCAGCCCTAAAGACATCTACTGACTTATATTTCATCTAACTGATAGCGCCACCTAGTGGCAAATTTTTTTCTTACGAATTTTCTTCTACGTTTTTCTCCACACACGTTAACTGGACCTACCTCATATTTGCTCAGATGAGGGTTTCGACCTTCATGATGTCACAACACGAAGTTTGTGAGTTTTCGCGAATTGTTGTGGGTGTGGCTCAGCGCTGTTCGCCAAGAAAACAACGCCAGTTTTGAGGGTCTAAACATGCACAGAAACTCATGAAACTTGGCACACACATCTGGCCTGGTAAAATAAGCAATATTTTATTGTTGATTGTGCTATTTTTACAAAAATGACTCAATAGCGCCCCCTAGAAGTTCTTAATGAAGCAGCCCCGGTTGTACGTTTAAGCAAAAACGACGAATATTTTTAGGTGTATGAGGGAGCCCAAGACCTACAAAAAAGTCTCTTGGACCCATATGCTAAAATGAACAGGAAGTGAGCTACGAATTTTTGAATGTCCCATTTTTGACGATTTTTGCACATTCACAGGGGGCAGACTTTTGCCCACTTCTCCTACACGTTTCATCTGACTGAGTTAAGACTTGACCTGGACCATGTCAAGACCTGAGCCAACGACAGGGGGAAAAATCTTGACCTTTCGAAATACTATATGATGAAGGCGGGGCATCAAAATTTGTGTTTCGCACTGAAAAAGGATATGCTTAATAACTCCCCGGTACATGCTCCAAAAAATCCCAAACTTGACATGTATGTTTATCGTCAAGGCCTGAAGCTATCTCTATGACAACATTCGGTTATATATGCAGCGCCACCTAGCCCTTGAGGCTTAAAAAAAAATACCCCACATACGGTATTTTGTACAAAAAATGTAAACTCATTCTAAGTGTGATAACGAAGTCATTTATGAATATTCTTTTAGTTTCCACCACTCAAAATGTTCACTGGCATCAGACTTATCCAAACATATATATATTTTTATTTATTTTTGATAGCCTCTGTGGACATTAAAAGCAATATCGTGAATGAAGGATATGCTTAATAACTCCACGGTACATGCTCCAAAAAAAATCCCACACTTGACATGTATGCTTATAATCAAGGCCTGAAGGTATCTCTATGACAACATTCAGTTATAAATACAGCGCCACCTAGCCCTTGAGGCATTTATATATATATATATATATAAAAAACCACATACGGTATTTTGTACAAAAAAATTTAAACTCATTCTAAGTGTGATGACTAAGTCATTTCTGAATATTCTTTTAGTTTCCACCACTCAAATTGTTCACTGGCTTCACACCGATCCAAACGTATGTACGTTTCCATTTTGTTTTATTCATTTTTGATTGCCCCTTTGGACAATAAAAGTAACATTGTGCAATGAGTACAACGAGCGATGATGTGTATATACACTTTTACAAAAAAATACCAATCAGGGCAACTCATTGCCTAAAAATAAAAAAGGACGCTGATTTTTGCAGGTCTTAACAATCACCAAAACCCGTTGAGCTTGATACACACACTGGCAAAAAAATATTCTTCATGTAAACGTTTATTATGCCATTTTCAAAGAAATTTTGCTTCCAATATGCCAGTACCCCAATGTGCCAGTACCCCAACGTGCAAGTACCCCAACGTGCAAGGACCCCAACGTGGCCCGGGCTGCGAGGGCCCTTTATAGCTGCTCGCAGCTCTAGTTATTATTATTCTTCTTCTTCTTCTCCGTAAACGATCGCATTTTTGAGTACGTAAACATTCACGAAAACTCACCAAACTTTGCACACTCCTCAGGCCCGGCGAAAAATTTGATATTATGAAGTCGTCATAACAACGCGACTCTATAGCGCCCCCTAGCGTAGAAAAATAAAAACCAAGCCTGGCACGTTTGAGCTAGAGCAACGAAAATTGGCAGGCACGTGTAGCACCCCGAGACGCACAAAAAAGTCTATTGGGACCATGTAGCTAAAATGTACAGGAAATGAGCTATGAATTTTTTTATGTCCAATTTTGGCCTATTTTGGCACATTCACTGTGGTCATGCTTTTTCCCCCTCTGCAAACATTTTTCATCCAATTCACATCAAACTTGGCATTTATCATCTCAAGACCTGAGAGAACAACTGGGCAAAAAGTCTTGCCTTTTCGAAATACTATATGATGGGGGCGGGGCATCAAATATTGTCTTTAAAATTTCATTTGTCCAGAAAGAGCAAATGCTTAATAACTCCCATGTACAAGCTCCAAAAAATCTCAAACTTCTCAGGCAACGTAATAGTCACGGCCTGAAAACACCTATATGAAAAAATTCAGTTATACATATAGCGCCACCTAGTGGTTACAATAAATGTCATACTTTACGTTTTTAGCTACTGTGCTGAGCTCGTTGAAGGGATCCAGTTGAAAATTGGTCAGAAAAGCCTTAAGATGTTGATGATGCCCAACACCGAATATTGTAACTTTTCGCCAAAGGGCGTGGCCGCTACGGTGCCGCAAAGTCTGAAGATTTTTCGTGACAATAAAAGCTGCATGAACTTGACCGAGATGATCCTATCTTCTCAAAATTTCACACATTTGATGAGAGTCCAGCCCTAAAGACATCTACGAACTTATATTTCATCTTACTGATAGCGCCACCTAGTGGCAGTTTTTTTTCTTACGAATTTTCTTGTACATTTTTTCTCCACACACGTTAACTGGACCAACCTCATATTTGCTCAGATGAGGGTTTCGGCCTTCATGATGTCACAACACGAAGTTTGTGAGTTTTCGCGAATCGCTGTGGGCGTGGCTAAGCACTGTTCGCCAAGAAAACAACGCCAGTTTTGAGGGTCTAAACATGCGCAGAAACTCATGAAACTTGGCACACACATCTGGGCTGATAAAATGAACAATGTTTTATTGTTGATTGTGCTATTTTTACAAAAATGACTCAATAGCGCCCCCTAGAAATTTTTAACGAAGCAGCCCCGATTGTACGTTTAAGCAAGATCTACGAAAATTTTTACGTGTATGAGGGAGCCAAAGACCTACAAAAAAGTCTCTTGGACCCATGTGCTAAAATGAACAGGAAGTGAGCTACGAATTTTTGAATGTCCCATTTTTTACGATTTTTGCACATTTTCAGAGGGCATACTTTTGCCCACTTCTCCTACACGTTTTATCCGACTGACTTATGACTTGACCTGGACCATGCCAAGACCTGAGCCAACAACAGACGGAAAAATCTTGACTTTTGGAAATACTATATGATGAGGGCGGGGCATCAAAATTTGTGTTTCGCACTGAAAAAGGATATGCTTAATAACTCCCCGATACATGCTCCAAAAAATCCCAAACTTGACATGTATGTTTATCGTCAAGGCCTGAAGGTATCTCTATGACAACATTCAGTTATATATGCAGCGCCACCTAGCCCTTAAGGCATGAAAAAAAAATACCCCACTTACGGTATTTTGTACAAAAAATGTAAACTCATTCTAAGTGTGATAACTAAGTCATTTAGGAATATTCTTTTACCTTCCACCACTCAAAATATTCACTGGCATCAGACCTAACCAAACATACATATTTTTGTTACTTAGTTTTATGTATTTTTGATAGCCTCTATGGACATTAAAAGCAATATCGTGAATGAAGGCTATGCTTAATAACTCCCAGGTACATGCTCCAAAAAATCCCATATTTGAAATGTATATTTAGAGTCAAGGCCTGAAGGTATCTCTATGACAAAATTCAGTTATAAATACAGCGCCACCTAGTCCTTGAGGCATAAAAAAAAATGCCTCACTTACGGTATTTTTGCAAAAATTGTAAACTCATTGTAAGTGTGATAACTAAGTCATTTATGAATATTCTTTTACTTTCCACCACTCAATATGTTCACTGGTATCAGACCGATCCAAACATACGTATTTTTTATTTAGTTTTATTTATTTTTTTTATCGCCTCTATGGACAATAAAAGCAACATTGTGCAATGAGTACGAGCGATGATGTGTGTATATATACTTTTACGAAAAATACCAATCAGAGCAACTCATTGGCTAAAAATAAAAAAAAGACGCTGATTTTTGCAGATCTTAACAATCACCAAAACCCATTGAGCTTGACACACTCATCACACCTGGCAAAAAAAAAAAAAAAAGTCCACATGTTTATCATGCCATTTTCAAAGAAATTCTGCTTCCAATGTGCCAGTACCCCAATGTGCAAGTTCCCCAACGTGCAAGTACCCCAACGTGGCCCGGGCTGCGAGGGCCCTTTATAGCTGCTCGCAGCTCTAGTTATTATTATTCTTCTTCTTCTTCTTTATTCTCCGCAAACGATCGCGATTTTGGGTACCTAAACATTCACGAAAACTCACCGAACTTTGCACACTCCTCAGGCCCGGCGAAAAATTTGATATTATTAAGTCGTCATAACAATGCGACTCGATAGCGCCCCCTAGCGTAGAAAAATAAAAACCAAGCCCGGCACGTTTGAGCTAGAGCAACAAAAATTGGCAGGAACGTGTAGCACCCCGAGACGCACAAAAAAGTCTCTTGGGACCATGTAGCTAAAATGTACAGGAAGTGAGCTATGAATTTTTTTATGTCCAATTTTGGCCTATTTTGGCACATTCACTGTGGTCATGCTTTTTCCCCCTTTGCAAACATTTTTCATCCAATTGACTTCAAACTTGGCATTTATCATCTCAAGACCTGAGAGAACAACTGGGCAAAACATCTTGCCTTTTTGAAATACTATATGACGGGGGCGGGGCATCAAATATTGCCTTTAAAATTTCATTTGTCCAGAAAGAGCAAATGCTTAATAACTCCCATGTTCAAGCTCCAAAAAATCTCAAACTTCTCAGGCAACGTAATAGTCACGGCCTGAAAACATCTATATGATAAAATTCAGTTATACATATAGCGCCACCTAGTGGTTACAATAAATGTCATACTTTACGTTTTTAGCTACTGTGCTGAGCTTGTTGAAGGGATCCATTTGAAAATTGGTCAGAAAAGCCTTAAGATGTTGATCATGCCCCACACCGAATATTGTAACTTTTCGCCAAAGGGCGTGGCCGCTACGGTGACGCAAAGTCTGAAGATTTTTCGTGAAAATAAAAGCTGCATTAACTTGACCGAGATGATCCTATCTTCTCAAAATTTCACACATTTGATGAGAGTCCAGCCCTAAAGACATCTACTGACTTATATTTCATCTAACTGATAGCGCCACCTAGTGGCAATTTTTTTTCTTACGAATTTTCTTCTACGTTTTTCTCCAAACACGTTAACTGGACCTACCTCATATTTGCTCAGATGAGGGTTTCGGCCTTCATGATGTCACAACACGAAGTTTGTGAGTTTTCGCGAATTGCTGTGGGTGTGGCTAAGCGCTGTTCGCCAAGAAAACAACGCCAGTTTTGAGGGTCTAAACATGCACAGAAACTCATGAAACTTGGCACACACATCTGGCCTGGTAAAATGAGCCATATTTTATTGTTGATTGTGCTATTTTTACAAAAATGACTCAATAGCGCCCCCTAGAAGTTTTTAACAAAGCAGCCCCGGTTGTACGTTTAAGCAAGAACGACGAATATTTTTAGGTGTATGAGGGAGCCCAAGTCCTACAAAAAAGTCTCTTGGACCCATATGCTAAAATGAACAGGAAGTGAGCTACGAATTTTTGAATGTCCCATTTTTGACAATTTTTGCACATTCACAGGGGGCAGACTTTTGCCCACTTCTCCTACACGTTTCATCTGACTGAGTTAAGACTTGACCTGGACCATGTCAAGACCTGAGCCAACGACAGGGGGAAAAATCTTGACCTTTCGAAATACTATATGATGAAGGCGGGGCATCAAAATTTGTGTTTCGCACTGAAAAAGGATATGCTTAATAACTCCCCGGTACATGCTCCAAAAAATCCCAAACTTGACATGTATGTTTATCGTCAAGGCCTGAAGCTATCTCTATGACAACATTCAGTTATATATGCAGCGCCACCTAGCCCTTGAGGCTTATAAAATAAAAATACCCCACATACGGTATTTTGTACAAAAAATGTAAACTCATTCTAAGTGTGATAACTAAGTCATTTATGAATATTCTTTTAGTTTCCACCACTCAAAATGTTCACTGGCATCAGACTTATCCAAACATATATATATTTTTATTTATTTTTGATAGCCTCTGTGGACATTAAAAGCAATATCGTGAATGAAGGATATGCTTAATAACTCCACGGTACATGCTCCAAAAAAAATCCCACACTTGACATGTATGCTTATAATCAAGGCCTGAAGGTATCTCGATGACAACATTCAGTTATAAATACAGCGCCACCTAGCCCTTGAGGCTTATATAAAAAAAAAAAACACATACGGTATTTTGTACAAAAAAATGTAAACTCATTCTAAGTGTGATGACTAAGTCATTTATGAATATTCTTTTAGTTTCCACCACTCAAATTGTTCACTGGCTTCACACCGATCCAAACGGTATGTACGTTTCCATTTTGTTTTATTCATTTTTGATTGCCCCTTTGGACAATAAAAGTAACATTGTGCAATGAGTACAACGAGCGATGATGTATATATACACTTTTACAAAAAATACCAATTAGGGCAACTCATTGCCTAAAAATAAAAAAGGACGCTGATTTTTGCAGGTCTTAACAATCACCAAAACCCGTTGAGCTTGACACACACTGGCAAAAAAAATATTCTACATGTAAACGTTTATTATGCCATTTTCAAAGAAATTTTGCTTCCAATATGCCAGTACCCCAACGTGCCAGTACCCCAACGTGCCAGTACCCTAACGTGCAAGTACCCCAACGTGCAAGGACTCCAACGTGGCCCGGGCTGCGAGGGCCCTTTATAGCTGCTCGCAGCTCTAGTTAGGGCCCGAGCAGCGACCGCTGCGAGGTCCCTATTGTTTTTCGTTCGAATTATTATTATTATTATTATTATTATTATTATTCTTCTTCTCCGTAAACGATCGCATTTTTGAGTACCTAAACATTCACGAAAACTCACCAAACTTTGCACACTCCTCAGGCCCGGCGAAAAATTTGATATTATGAAGTCGTCATAACAACGCGACTCTATAGCGCCCCCTAGCGTAGAAAAATAAAAACCAAGCCTGGCACGTTTGAGCTAGAGCAACGAAAATTGGCAGGCACGTGTAGCACCCCGAGACGCACAAAAAAGTCTATTGGGACCATGTAGCTAAAATGTACAGGAAATGAGCTATGAATTTTTTTATGTCCAATTTTGGCCTATTTTGGCACATTCACTGTGGTCATGCTTTTTCCCCCTCTGCAAACATTTTTCATCCAATTCACATCAAACTTGGCATTTATCATCTCAAGACCTGAGAGAACAACTGGGCAAAAAGTCTTGCCTTTTCGAAATACTATATGATGGGGGCGGGGCATCAAATATTGTCTTTAAAATTTCATTTGTCCAGAAAGAGCAAATGCTTAATAACTCCCATGTTCAAGCTCCAAAAAATCTCAAACTTCTCAGGCAACGTAATAGTCACGGCCTGAAAACATCTATATGATAAAATTCAGTTATACATATAGCGCCACCTAGTGGTGACAATAAATGTCATACTTTACGTTTTTAGCTACTGCGCTGAGCTCGTTGAAGGGATCCAGTTGAAAGTTGGTCAGAAAAGCCTTAAGATGTTGATCATGCCCAACACCGAATATTGTAACTTTTCGCCAAAGGGCGTGGCCGCTACGGTGCCGCAAAGTCTGAAGATTTTTCGTGACAATAAAAGCTGCATGAACTTGACCGAGATGATCCTATCTTCTCAAAATTTCACACATTTGATGAGAATCCAGCCCTAAAGACATCTACGAACTTATATTTCATCTTACTGATAGCGCCACCTAGTGGCAATTTTTTTTCTTACGAATTTTCTTGTACATTTTTTCTCCAAACACGTTAACTGGACCAACCTCATATTTGCTCAGATGAGGGTTTCGGCCTTCATGATGTCACAACACGAAGTTTGTGAGTTTTCGCGAATCGCTGTGGGCGTGGCTAAGCACTGTTCGCCAAGAAAACAATGCCAGTTTTGAGGGTCTAAACATGCGCAGAAACTCATGAAACTTGGCACACACATCTGGCCTGGTAAAATGAACAATATTTTATTGTTGATTGTGCTATTTTTACAAAAATGACTCAATAGCGCCCCCTAGAAATTTTTAACGAAGCAGCCCCGATTGTACGTTTAAGCAAGATCTACGAAAATTTTTAGGTGTATGAGGGAGCCAAAGACCTACAAAAAAGTCTCTTGGACCCATATGCTAAAATGAACAGGAAGTGAGCTACGAATTTTTGAATGTCCCATTTTTTACGATTTTTGCACATTTTCAGAGGGCATACTTTTGCCCACTTCTCCTACACGTTTTATCCGACTGACTTATGACTTGACCTGGACCATGCCAAGACCTGAGCCAACAACAGACGGAAAAATCTTGACTTTTGAAAATACTATATGATGAGGGCGGGGCATCAAAATTTGTGTTTCGCACTGAAAAAGGATATGCTTAATAACTCCCCGATACATGCTCCAAAAAATCCCACACTTGACATGTATGCTTATAATCAAGGCCTGAAGGTATCCATCCATCCATCCATCTTCTTCCGCTTATCCGGGGTCGGGTCGCGGGGGCAGCAGCTTCAGGAGGGAAACCCAGACTTCCCTCTCCCCAGCCACTTCAACCAGCTCCTCCGGCGGGATCCCGAGGCGTTCCCAGGCCAGCCGAGAGACATAGTCTCTCCAGCGTGTCCTGGGTCGTCCCCGGGGCCTCCCGCCAGTGGGACATGCCCGGAACACCTCCCCAGGGAGGCGTCCAGGAGGCATCCGAACCAGATGCCCGAGCCACCTCAGCTGGCTCCTCTCAACGCGGAGGAGCAGCGGCTCGACTCTGAGTCCCTCCCGGATGACCGAGCTTCTCACCCTATCTCTAAGGGAGAGCCCGGACACCCTGCGGAGGAAGCTCATTTCGGCCGCTTGTATCCGGGATCTCGTTCTTTCGGTCACGACCCACAGCTCGTGACCATAGGTGAGGGTTGGAACGTAGATCGACCGGTAAATCGAGAGCTTTGCCTTTTGGCTCAGCTCTTTCTTCACCACGACGGACCGATACAGAGTCCGCATCACTGCAGACGCTGCACCGATCCGCCTGTCGATCTCCCGCTCCATCCCACCCTCACTCGTGAACAAGACCCCAAGATACTTGAACTCCTCCACTTGGGGCAGGATCTCATCCCCGACCTGAAGACGACACTCCACCCTTTTCCGACTGAGGACCATGGTCTCGGATTTGGAGGTGCTGATCCTCATCCCAGCCGCTTCACACTCGGCTGCGAACCGCTCCAGTGAGAGCTGAAGGCCCCGGCCTGATGAAGCCAACAGCACCACATCATCTGCAAAGAGCAGAGATGCAATGTTGAGGCCACCAAACCGGAACCCCTCCACGCCTCGGCTGCGCCTAGAAATTCTGTCCATAAAAGTTATGAACAGAATCGGTGACAAAGGGCAACCTTGGCGGAGTCCAACCCTCACCGGAAACGAATCCGACTTACTGCCGGCAATGCGGACCAAACTCTGGCAACGGTCGTACAGGGACCGAACAGCCCGTATCAAGGGGCCCGGCACCCCGTACTCCCGAAGCACCCCCCACAGAACTCCCCGAGGGACACGGTCGAACGCCTTCTCCAAATCCACAAAACACATGTGGACTGGTTGAGCGAACTCCCACGCACCCTCGAGGATCCTGCGGAGGGTGTAGAGCTGGTCCACTGTTCCACGGCCAGGACGAAAACCACACTGCTCCTCCTGAATCCGAGATTCGACCTCCCGACGGACCCTCCTCTCCAGCACCCCTGAATAGACCTTACCAGGGAGGCTGAGGAGTGTGATCCCTCTGTAGTTGGAACACACCCTCCGGTCCCCCTTCTTAAAAAGGGGGACCACCACCCCGGTCTGCCAATCCAGAGGCACTGTCCCCGATGTCCACGCGATGTTGTAGAGGCGTGTCAACCACGACAGCCCCACAACATCCAGAGTCTTTAGGAACTCCGGGCGGATCTCATCCACCCCCGGGGCCCTGCCACCGAGGAGCTTTCCAACCACCTCAGTGACTTCGACCCCAGAGATAGGAGAGCCCACCCCAGAGTCCCCAGACTCTGCTTCCTCAAAAGGAGACGTGTTGGTGGAATTGAGGAGGTCTTCGAAGTATTCCCCCCACCGCTTCACGACGTCCCGAGTCGAGGTCAGCAGCACCCCATCGCCACTATAAACAGTGTTAACGGTGCACTGCTTTCCCCTCCTGAGACGCCGGATGGTGGACCAGAATTTCCTCGAAGCCGTCCGGAAGTCGTTTTCCATAGCCTCACCGAATTCCTCCCATGCCCGAGTTTTTGCCTCAGCAACCGCCGAAGCCGCGTTCCGCTTGGCCATCCGGTACCTGTCAGCTGCCTCCGGAGTCCGACAGGCCAAAAAGGCCCGATAGGACTCCTTCTTCAGCTTGACGGCATCCCTTACCGCTGGTGTCCACCAGCGGGTTCGAGGATTGCCGCCACGACAGGCACCGACCACCTTACGGCCACAGCTCCGATCGGCCGCCTCAACAATGGAGGCGCGGAACATGGCCCATTCGGGCTCAATGTCCCCCGCCTCCCCCGAGACAAGGGAGAAGCTCTGCCGGAGGTGGGCATTGAAACTCCTTCTGACAGGGGATTCCGCCAGACGTTCCCAGCAAACCCTCACAATACGTTTGGGTCTGCCAGGTCGGACCGGCATCTTCCCCCACCATCGGAGCCAACACACCACCAGGTGGTGATCAGTTGACAGCTCCGCCCCTCTCTTCACCCGAGTGTCCAAAACATGCGGCCGCAAATCCGATGACACGACTACAAAGTCGATCATCGAACTGCGGCCTAGGGTGTCCTGGTGCCAAGTGCACATATGGACACCCTTATGCTTGAACATGGTGTTCGTTATGGACAAACCGTGACGAGCACAGAAGTCCAATAACAGAACACCGCTCGGGTTCCGATCAGGGGGGCCGTTCCTCCCAATCACGCCCCTCCAGGTCTCACTGTCATTCCCCACGTGAGCGTTGAAGTCCCCCAGCAGGACGAGGGAGTCCCCAGAGGGAGCGCTCTCCAGCACACCCTCCAAGGACTCCAAAAAGGGTGGGTACTCTGAACTGCTGTTTGGTGCATATGCACAAACAACAGTCAGGACCCGTCCCCCCACCCGAAGGCGGAGGGAAGCAACCCTCTCGTCCACCGGGGTAAACCCCAACGTACAGGCGCCGAGCCGGGGGGCAATAAGTATGCCCACACCTGCTCTGCGCCTCACACCATGGGCAACTCCAGAGTGGAAGAGAGTCCAACCCCTCTCAAGAGGACTGGTACCAGAGCCCAAGCTGTGTGTGGAGGCGAGTCCGACTATGTCTAGTCGGAACTTCTCTGCCTCACACACCAGCTCGGGCTCCTTCCCTGCCAGAGAGGTGACATTCCATGTCCCAAGAGCCAGTTTCTGTAGCCGGGGGTCGGTCCGCCAAGGTCTCCTCCCTTGGCCGCCACCCAGCCTACACTGCACCCGACCCCTTTGGCCCCTCCCACCGGTGGTGAGCCCGTGGGAAGGGGGACCCACGTTGCCTCTTCGGGCTGTGCCCGGCCGGGCCCCATGGGTGCAGGCCCGGCCACCAGGCGCTCGCCAGCGAGCCCCGCCTCCAGGCCTGGCTCCAGAGGGGGGCCCCGGTGACCCGCGTCCGGGCGAGGGAAACGCTTCTCCAAATATCGTCGTCATCATAGGGGTCTTCTGAGCCGTTCTTATAAGCCTCAACGGCTAGGTGGCGCTGTATTTATAACTGAATGTTGTCATAGAGAGGGCCTGAAGGTATCTCTATGACAACATTCAGTTATAAATACAGCGCCACCTAGCCGTTGAGGCTTATATAAAAAAAATTAAAAAAATACCCCACATACGGTATTTTGTACAAAAAATGTACACTCATTCTAAGTGTAATAACTAAGTCATTTATGAATATTCTTTTAGTTTCCACCACTCAAATTGTTCACTGGCTTCACACCGATCCAAACGTATGTACGTTTCCATTTTGTTTTATTCATTTTTGATTGCCCCTTTGGACAATAAAAGTAAACATTGTGCAATGAGTACAACGAGCGATGATGTGTATATACACTTTTACAAAAAAATACCAATCAGGGCAACTCATTGCCTAAAAATAAATAAGGACGCTGATTTTTGCAGGTCTTAACAATCACCAAAATCCGTTGAGCTTGACAGATACTGGAAAAAAAAATATTCTACATGTAAACGTTTATTATGCCATTTTCAAAGAAATTTTGCTTCCAATATGCCAGTACCCCAACGTGCCAGTACCCCAACGTGCAAGTACCCCAACGTGCAAGGACCCCAACGTGGCCCGGGCTGCGAGGGCCCTTTATAGCTGCTCGCAGCTCTAGTTAGGGCCCGAGCAGCTACCGCTGCGAGGTCCCTATTGTTTTTCGATCGGATTATTATTATTATTATTAGGGCCCGAGCAGCGACCGCTGCGAGGTCCCTCTTGTTTTTGTAAGAATTATTATTATTCTTCTTCTTCTTCTTCTCCGTAAACGATCGCATTTTTGAGGGCCTAAACATTTACGAAAACTCACCAAACTTTGCAGTCTCTTCGGGCCCGGCGAAAAATTTGATATTATGTAGTTGTCATAACAACGCGACTCTATAGCGCCACCTAGCGTAGAAAAATAAAAACCAATCCCGGTCCGTTTGAGCTAGAGCTACGAAAAATGGCAGGCACGTGTAGCACTACGAGACGCACAAAAAAGTCAGTGGAAGCCATTTCCTAAAATGTACAGGAAGTGAGCTATGAATTTTTTAATGTCCAATTTTGGCCTATTTTGGCACATTCACTGTGGTCATGCTTTTTCCCCCTATGCAAACATTTTTCATCCCATTGACTTTAAACTTGGCATTTATCATCTCAAGACTTAAGAGAAAAACTAGGCAAAAAATCTTGCGTTTTCGAAATACTATATGACGGGGGCGGGGCATCAAATATTGCCTTTAAAATTTCATTTGTCCAGAAAGAGCAAATGCTGAATAACTCCCATGTACAAGCTCCAAAAAATCTCAAACTTCTCAGGCAACGTAATAGTCACGGCCTGAAAACACCTATATGAAAAAATTCAGTTATACATATAGCGCCACCTAGTGGTTACAATAAATGTCATACTTTACGTTTTTAGCTACTGTGCTGAGCTCGTTGAAGGGATCCAGTTGAAAATTGGTCAGAAAAGCCTTAAGATGTTGATGATGCCCCACACCGAATATTGTAACTTTTCGCCAAAGGGCGTGGCCGCTACGGTGACGCAAAGTCTGAAGATTTTTCGTGACAATAAAAGCTGCATGAACTTGACCGAGATGATCCTATCTTCTCAAAATTTCACACATTTGATGAGAGTCCAGCCCTAAAGACATCTACGAACTTATATTTCATCTAACTGATAGCGCCACCTAGTGGCAATTTTTTTTCTTACGAATTTTCTTGTACATTTTTCTCCAAACACGTTAACTGGACCAACCTCATATTTGCTCAGATGGGGGTTTCGGCCTTCATGATGTCACAACACGAAGTTTGTGAGTTTTCGCGAATCGCTGTGGGCGTGGCTAAGCACTGTTCACCAAGAAAACAACGCTAGTTTTGATGGTCTAAACATGCGCAGAAACTCATGAAACTTGGCACACACATCTGGCCTGGCAAAATGAGCAATATTTTATCATGTATTGTCCTATTTTTACAAAAATGACTCAATAGCGCCCCCTAGAAATTTTTAACGAAGCAGCCCCGATTGTACGTTTAAGCAAGATCTACGAAAATTTTTAGGTGTATGAGGGAGTCCATGACCTACAAAAAAGTCTCTTGGACCCATGTGCTAAAATGAACAGGAAGTGAGCTATGAATTTTTGAATGTCCCATTTTTGACGATTTTTGCACATTTTCAGGGGGCATACTTTTGCCCACTTCTCCTACACATTTCATCCGACTGACTTTAGACTTGACCTGGACCATGTCAAGACCTGAGCCAACTACAGGCAGAAAAATCTTGACTTTTGGAAATACTATATGATGAGGGCGGGGCATCAAATTTTGTGTTTCGCACTGAAAAAGGATATGCTTAATAACTCCCCGGTACATGCTCCAAAAAATCCCAAACTTGACATGTATGTTTATAGTCAAAGCCTGAAGGTATCTCTATGACAAAATTCAGTTATATATGCAGCGCCACCTAGCCCTTCAGGCGTGAAAAAAAAATACCCCACATACGGTATTTTGTACAAAAAATGTCAACTCATTCTAAGTGTGATAACTCCCATGTTCAAGCTCCAAAAAATCTCAAACTTCTCAGGCAACGTAATAGTCACGGCCTGAAAGCATCTATATGATAAAATTCAGTTATACATATAGCGCCACCTAGTGGTAACAATAAATGTCATACTTTACGTTTTTAGCTACTGTGCCGAGCTCGTTGAAGGGATCCAGTTGAAAATTGGTCAGAAAAGCCTTAAGATGTTGATCATGCCCCACACCGAATATTGTAACTTTTCGCCAAAGGGCGTGGCCGCTACGGTGACGCAAAGTCCGAAAATTTTTCGTGACAATAAAAGCTGCATGAACTTGACCGAGATGATCCTATCTTCTCAAAATTTCACACATTTGATGAGAGTCCAGCCCTAAAGACATCTACGAACTTATATTTCATCTTACTGATAGCGCCACCTAGTGGCAATTTTTTTTCTTACGAATTTTCTTGTACATTTTTCTCCAAACACGTTAACTGGACCAACCTCATATTTGCTCAGATGAGGGTTTCGGCCTTCATGATGTCACAACACGAAGTTTGTGAGTTTTCGCGAATCGCTGTGGGCGTGGCTAAGCACTGTTCGCCAAGAAAACAACGCTAGTTTTGAGGGTCTAAACATGCGCAGAAACTCATGAAACTTGGCACACACATCTGGCCTGGTAAAATGAACAATATTTTATTGTTGATTGTACTATTTTTACAAAAATGACTCAATAGCGCCCCCTAGAAATTTTTAACGAAGCAGCCCCGATTCTACGTTTAAGCAAGATCTACGAAAATTTTTACGTGTATGACGGAGCCAAAGACCTACAAAAAAGTCTCTTGGACCCATATGCTAAAATGAACAGGAAGTGAGGTACGAATTTTTGAATGTCCCATTTTTGACGATTTTTGCACATTTTCAGGGGGCATACTTTTGCCCACTTCTCCTACATGTTTTATCCGACTGACTTATGACTTGACCTGGACCATGCCAAGACCTGAGCCAACAACAGACGGAAAAATCTTGACTTTTGGAAATACTATATGATGAGCGCGGGGCATCAAAATTTGTGTTTCGCACTGAAAAAGGATATGCTTAATAACTCCCCGATACATGCTCCAAAAAATCCCAAACTTGACATGTATGTTTATCGTCAAGGCCTGAAGGTATCTCTATGACAACATTCAGTTATATATGCAGCGCCACCTCGCCCTTGAGGCAAAACAAAAAAATACCCCACATACGGTATTTTGTACAAAAAATGTAAACTCATTCTAAGTGTGATAACTAAGTCATTTATGAATATTCTTTTACTTTCCACCACTCAAAATGTTCACTGGCATTAGACTTATCCAAACATGTACTTTTTTATTTATTTTTGATAGCCTCTAATGGACATTAAAAGCAATATCGTGAATGAAGGATATGCTTAATAACTCCACGGTACATGCTCCAAAAAAATCCCACACTTGACATGTATGTTTAGAGTCAAGGCTTGAAGGTATCCCTATGACAACATTCCATTATATATACAGCGCCACCTAGCCCTAGAGGCATAAAAAAAAAATACACCAACTTAACGGTATTTTTACAAAAAAAAAAAAAATCCACATGTCAAGGTTTATCATGCCATTTTCAAAGAAATTCTGCTTCCAATGTGCCTTACCTAAACTTGCCAGTACCCCAACGTGCCAGTACCCCAACGTGCAAGTACCCCAACGTGCAAGTACCCCAACGTGGCCCGGGCTGCGAGGGCCCTTTATAGCTGCTCGCAGCTCTAGTTATTATTATTCTTCTTCTTCTTCTTCTTCTTCTCCGTAAACGATCACGATTTTGGGTACCTAAACATTTCCGAAAACTCACCAAACTTTGCACACTCCTCAGGCCCGGCAAAAAATTTGATATTATGAAGTCGTCATAACAACGCGACTCTATAGCGCCCCCTAGCATAGAAAAATAAAAACCAAGCCCGGCATGTTTGAACTAGAGCAACGAAAATTGGCAGGCACGTGTAGCACCCCGAGACGCACAAAAAAGTCTATTGGGACCATGTAGCTAAAATGTACAGGAAGTGAGCTATGAATTTTTTAATGTCCAATTTTGGCCTATTTTGGCACATTCACTGTGGTCATGCTTTTGACCCCTTTGCAAACATTTTTCATCCAATTGACTTCAAACTTGGCATTTATCATCTCAAGACCTGAGAGAACAACTGGGGAAAAAATCTTGCCTTTTCGAAATACTATATGACGGGGGCGGGGCATCAAATATTGCCTTTAAAATTTCATTTGTCCAGAAAGAGCAAATGCTTAATAACTCCCATGTTCAAGCTCCAAAAAATCTCAAACTTATCAGGCAACTTAATAGTCACGGCCTGAAAACATCTATATGATAAAATTCAGTTATCCATGTAGCGCCACCTAGTGGTAACAATAATTGTCATACTTTACGTTTTTAGCTACTGTGCTGAGCTCGTTGAAGGGATCCAGTTGAAAATTGGTCAGAAAAGCCTTAAGATGTTGATCATGCCCCACACCGAATATTGTAACTTTTCGCCAAAGGGCGTGGCCGCTACGGTGCCGCAAAGTCTGAAGATTTCTCGTGACAACAAAAGCTGCATTAACTTGACCGAGATGATGCTATCTTCTCAAAATTTTACACAATTGATGAGAGTCCAGCCCTAAAGACATCTACAAACTTATATTTCATCTTACTGATAGCGCCACCTACTGGCAATTTTTTTTCTCACGATTTTTCTTCAATGTTTTTCTCCAACCATGTTAACTGGACCTACCTCATATTTGCTCAGATGAGGGTGTCGGCCTTCATGCTGTCACAACATGAAGTTTGTGAGTTTTCGCGAATCGCTGTGGGCGTGGCTAAGCGCTGTTCGCCAAGAAAACAACGCCAATTTTGAGGGCCTAAACTGCCACAGAAACGCACGAAACTTGGCACACACAGCTGGCCTGGCAAAATGAGCAATTTTTTATCGTCGATTGTGCTATTTTTACAAAAATGACTCAATAGCGCCCCCTAGAAATCTTTAACGAAACAGCCCCAGTTGTACGTTTAAGCAAGAGCTACAAAAATTTTTAGGTGTATTAGGAAGCCCAAGACCTACAAAAAAGTCACTTGGACCCATATGCTAAAATGAACAGGAAGTGAGCTACGAATTTTTGAAGGTCCCATTTTTGACGATTTTTGCACATTTACAGGGGGCATACTTTTGCCCACTTCTCCTACACGTTTCATCCGACTGACTTCAGACTTGACCTGGACCATGTCAAGACCTGAGCCAACGACAGGGGGAAAAATCTTGACTTTTCGAAATACTATATGATGAAGGCGGGGCATCAAAATTTGTGTTTCGCACTGAAAAAGGATATGCTTAATAACTCCCCGGTACATGCTCCAAAAAATCCCAAACTTGACATGTATGTTTATCATCAAGGCCTGAAAGTATCTCTATGACAACATTCAGTTATATATGCAGCGCCACCTAGCCCTTGAGGCATAAAAAAAAAATACCCCACATACGGTATTTTGTACAAAAAATGTAAACTCATTCTAAGTGTGATAACTAAGTCATTTATGAATATTCTTTTAGTTTCCACCACTCAAAATGTTCACTGGCATCAGACTTATCCAAACATATATATATATTTTTATTTATTTTTGATAGCCTCTGTGGACATTAAAAGCAATATCGTGAATGAAGGATATGCTTAATAACTCCACGGTACATGCTCCAAAAAAAATCCCACACTTGACATGTATGCTTATAATCAAGGCTTGAAGGTATCTCGATGACAACATTCAGTTATAAATACAGCGCCACCTAGCCCTTGAGGCTTATATAAAAAAAAAAAACCCACATACGGTATTTTGTACAAAAAAATGTAAACTCATTCTAAGTGTGATGACTAAGTCATTTATGAATATTCTTTTAGTTTCCACCACTCAAATTGTTCACTGGCTTCACACCGATCCAAACGTATGTACGTTTCCATTTTGTTTTATTCATTTTTGATTGCCCCTTTGGACAATAAAAGTAACATTGTGCAATGAGTACAACGAGCGATGATGTATATATACACTTTTACAAAAAATACCAATCAGGGCAACTCATTGCCTAAAAATAAAAAAAGACGCTGATTTTTGCAGGTCTTAACAATCACCAAAACCCGTTGAGCTTGACACACACTGGCAAAAAAAATATTCTACATGTAAACGTTTATTATGCCATTTTCAAAGAAATTTTGCTTCCAATATGCCAGTACCCCAACGTGCCAGTACCCCAACGTGCCAGTACCCTAACGTGCAAGTACCCCAACGTGCAAGGACTCCAACGTGGCCCGGGCTGCGAGGGCCCTTTATAGCTGCTCGCAGCTCTAGTTAGGGCCCGAGCAGCGACCGCTGCGAGGTCCCTATTGTTTTTGTAAAAATTATTATTATTATTATTATTATTATTATTATTATTATTATTATTATTATTATTATTAGGGCCCGAGCAGCTACCGCTGCGAGGTCCCTATTGTTTTTCGATCGGATTATTATTATTATTATTATTATTAGGGCCCGAGCAGCGACCGCTGCGAGGTCCCTATTGTTTTTGTAAAAATTCTTCTTCTTCTTCTTCTTCTTCTTCTTCTTCTTCTTCTTCTTCTTCTTCTTCTTCTTTATTCTCCGCAAACGATCGCATTTTTGAGGACCTAAACATTTACGAAAACTCACCGAAACTTGCACACTCTTCGGGCCCGGCGAAAAATTTTATATTCTGACGTTGTCATAAAAATGTTACTCTATAGCGCCACCTAGCATAAAAAAATAAAAACCAATCCCGGCACGTTTGACCCAGAGCTACGAAAATTGGCAGGCACTTGTAGCACCCCGGGACGCACAAAAGGTCAATTGGGACCATGTAGCGAAAATGTACAGGAAGTGAGCTATGAATTTTTTTATGTCCAATTTTGGCCTATTTTGGCACATTCACTGTGGTCATGCTTTTTCCCCCTTTGCAAACATTTTTCATCCAATTGACTTCAAACTTGGCATTTATCATCTCAAGACCTGAGAGAACAACTGGGCAAAACATCTTGCCTTTTCGAAATACTATATGACGGGGGCGGGGCATCAAATATTGCCTTTAAAATTTCATTTTTCCAGAAAGACAAAATGCTTAATAACTCCCATGTTCAAACTCCAAAAAATCTCAAACTTCTCAAGCAACGTAATAGTCACGGCCTGAAAACATATATATGATAAAATTCAGTTATACATATAGCGCCACCTAGTGGTAACAATAAATGTCATACTTTACGTTTTTAGCTACTGCGCTGAGCTCGTTGAAGGGATCCAGTTGAAAATTGTTCAGAAAAGCTTTAAGATGTTGATCATGTCCCACACCGAATATTGTAACTTTTCGCCAAAGGGCATGGCCACTACGGTGACGCAAAGTCTGATGATTTTTCGTGACAATAAAAGCTGCATTAACTTGACCGAGATGATCCTATCTTCTCAAAATTTCACACATTTGATGAGAGTCCAGCCCTAAAGACATCTACGAACTTATATTTCATCTTACTGATAGCGCCACCGACTGGTGATTTTTTTTCTTATGATTTTTCTTCAACGTTTTTTTCCAACCACGTTAACTGGACCAAACTCATATTTGCTCAGATGAGGGTTTCGGGCCTAATGATGTCACAACATGAAGTTTGTGAGTTTTCGCGAATCGCTGTGGGCGTGGCTAAGCGCTGTTCGCCAAGAAAACAACGGCAATTTTGAGGGTCTAAACATGCACAGAAACTCATGAACCTTGACACAGACGTCTGGCCTGGTAAAATGAGCAATATTTTATCATGTATTGTGCTATTTTTACAAAAATGACTCAATAGCGCCCCCTAGAAATTTTTAACGAAGCAGCCCCGGTTGTAGGTTTAAGCAAGATCTTTGGAAATTTTTAGGTGTATGAGGGAGCCCAAGACCTACAAAAAAAGTCTCTTGGACCCATATGCTAAAATTAACAGGAAGTGAGCTACGAATTTTTGAATGTCCCATTTTTGATGATTTTTGCACATTTACAGGGGGCAGACTTTTGCCCACTTCTCCTACACGTTTCATCTGACTGAGTTAAGACTTGACCTGGACCATGTCAAGACCTGAGCCAACGACAGGGGGAAAAATCTTGACTTTTCGAAATACTATATGATGAAGGCGGGGCATCAAAATTTGTGTTTCGCACTGAAAAAGGATATGCTTAATAACTTCCCGGTACATGCTCCAAAAAATCCCAAACTTGATATGTATGTTTATCGTCAAGGCCTGAAGTTATCTCTATGACAACATTCAGTTATATATGCAGCGCCACCTAGCCCTTGAGGCATAAAAAAAAAAACAAACACATATGGTATTTTGTACAAAAAATGTAAACTCATTCTAAGTGTGATAACTAAGTCATTTATGAATATTCTTTTAGTTTCCACCACTCAAATTGTTCACTGGCTTCACACCGATCCAAACGTATGTACGTTTCCATTTTGTTTTATTCATTTTTGATTGCCCCTTTGGACAATAAAAGTAACATTGTGCAATGAGTACAACGTGCGATGATGTCTATATACACTTTTACAAAAAATACCAATCAGGGCAACTCATTGCCTAAAACTAAAAAAGGACGCTGATTTTTGCAGGTCTTAACAATCACCAAAACCCGTTGAGCTTGACACACACTGGCAAAAAAAATATTCTACATGTAAACGTTTATTATGCCATTTTCAAAGAAATTTTGCTTCCAATATGCCAGTACCCCAACGTGCCAGTACCCTAACATGCAAGTACCCCAACGTGCAAGGACCCCAACGTGGCCCGGGCTGCGAGGGCCCTTTATAGCTGCTCGCAGCTCTAGTTATTATTCTTCTTCTTCTTTATTCTCCGCAAACAATCGCGATTTTGGGTACCTAAATATTCACGAAAACTCACCAAACTTTGCACACTCCTCAGGTCCGGCGAAAAATTTGATATTATGAAGTCGTTATAACAACGCGACTCTATAGCGCCCCCTAGCGTAGAAAAATAAAAACCAAGCCCGACACGTTTGAGCTAGAGCAACGAAAATTGGCAGGCACGTGTAGCACCCCGAGACGCACAAAAAAGTCTATTGGGACCATGTAGCTAAAATGTACAGGAAGTGAGCTATGAATTTTTTAATGTCCAATTTTGGCCTATTTTGGCACATTCACTGTGGTCATGCTTTTTCCCCCTTTGCAAACATTTTTCATCCAATTGACTTCAAACTTGGCATTTATCATCTCAAGACCTAAGAGAACAGCTGGGCAAAACATCTTGCCTTTTCGAAATACTATACGACGGGGGCGGAGCATCAAATATTGCCTTTAAAATTTCATTTGTCCAGAAAGAGCAAATGCTTAATAACTCCCATGTTCAAGCTCCAAAAAATCTCAAACTTCTCAGGCAACGTAATAGTCACAGCCTGAAAACATCTATATGACAAAATTCAGTTATACATATAGCGCCACCTAGTGGTTACAATAAATGTCATACTTTACGTTTTTAGCTACTGCGCTGAGCTCGTTGAAGGGATCCAGTTGAAAATTGTTCAGAAAACCCTTAAGATGTTGATCATGCCCCACACCGAATATTGTAACTTTTCGTCAAAGGGCGTGGCCGCTACGGTGACGCAAAATCTGAAGATTTTTCGTGAAAATAAAAGCTGCATTAACTTGACCGAGATGATCCTATCTTCTCAAAATTTCACACATTTGATGAGAGTCCAGCTCTAAAGACATCTACTAACTTACATTTCATCTAACTGATAGCGCCACCTAGTGGCAATTTTTTTTCTTACGAATTTTCTTCTACGTTTTTCTCCAAACACGTTAACTGGACCTACCTCATATTTGCTCAGAGGAGGGTTTCGGCCTTCATGATGTCACAACACGAAGTTTGTGAGTTTTCGCGAATTGCTGTAGGCGTGGCTAAGCGCTGTTCGCCAAGAAAACAACGCCAGTTTTGAGGGTCTAAACATGCACAGAAACTCCTGAAACTTGGCACACACATCTGGCCTGGTAAAATGAGCAATATTTTATTGTTGATTGTGCTATTTTTACAAAAATGACTCAATAGCGCCCCCTTGAAATTTTTAACGAAGCAGCCCCGGTTGTACGTTTAAGCAAGAACGCCGAATATTTTTAAGTGTATGAGGGAGCCCAAGACCTACAAAAAAGTCTCTTGTACCCATATGCTAAAATGAACAGGAAGTGAGCTACGAATTTTTGAATGTCCCATTTTTGACGATTTTTGCACATTCACAGGGGGCAGACTTTTGCCCACTTCTCCTACACGTTTCATCCGACTGAGTTAAGACTTGGCCTGGACCATGTCAAGACCTGAGCCAACGACAGGGGGAAAAATTTTGACTTTTCGAAATACTATATGATGAGGGCGGGGCATCAAAATTTGTGTTTCACAATGAAATAGGATATGCTTGATAACTCCCCGGTACATGCTCCAAAAAATCCCAAACTTGACATGTATGTTTATCGTCAAGGCCTGAAGTTATCTCTATGACAACATTCAATTATATATGCAGCGCCACCTAGCCCTTGAGGCATGAAAAAAAAATACCCCACATACGGTATTTTGTACAAAAAATGTACACTCATTCTAAGTGTGATAACTAAGTCATTTATGAATATTTTTTTAGTTTCCACCACTCAAAATGTTCACTGGCATCAGACTTATTCAAACATATATATATTTTTATTTATTTTTGATAGCCTTTATGGACATTAAAAGCAATATCGTGAATGAAGGATATGCTTAATAACTCCACGGTACATGCTCCAAAAAAAAATCCCACACTTGACATGTATGCTTATAATCAAGGCCTGAAGGTATCTCTATGACAACATTCAGTTATAAATACAGCGCCACCTAGCCCTTGAGGCTTATATAAATTAAAAAAAAAAATACCCCACATACGGTATTTTGTACAAAAAATGTACACTCATTCTAAGTGTGATAACTAAGTCATTTATGAATATTCTTTTAGTTTCCACCACTCAAATTGTTCACTGGCTTCACACCGATCCAAACGTATGTACGTTTCCATTTTGTTTTATTCATTTTTGATTGCCCCTTTGGACAATAAAAGTAACATTGTGCAATGAGTACAACGAGCGATGATGTATATATACACTTTTACAAAAAATACCAATCAGGGCAACTCATTGCCTAAAAATAAAAAAGGACGCTGATTTTTGCAGGTCTTAACAATCACCAAAACCCGTTGAGCTTGACACACACACTGGCAAAAAAATATTCTACATGTAAACGTTTATTATGCCATTTTCAAAGAAATTTTGCTTCCAATATGCCAGTACCCCAACGTGCCAGTACCCCAACGTGCAAGTACCCCAACGTGCAAGGACCCCAACGTGGCCCGGGCTGCGAGGGCCCTTTATAGCTGCTCGCAGCTCTAGTTATTATTATTCTTCTTCTTCTTCTTCTTCTTCTTTATTCTCCGCAAACGATCGCATTTTTGAGGGCCTAAACATTTACGAAAACTCACCAAACTTTGCAGTCTCTTCGGGCCCGGCGAAAAATTTGATATTATGTAGTTGTCATAACAACGCGACTCTATAGCGCCACCTAGCGTAGAAAAATAAAAACCAATCCCGGCCCGTTTGAGCTAGAGCTACGAAAATTGGCAGGCACGTGTAGCACTCCGAGACGCACAAAAAAGTCAGTGGAAGCCATTTCCTAAAATGTACAGGAAGTGAGCTATGAATTTTTTAATGTCCAATTTTGGCCTATTTTGGCACATTCACTGTGGTCATGCTTTTCCCCCCTATGCAAACATTTTTCATCCCATTGACTTCAAACTTGGCATTTATCATCTCAAGACCTAAGAGAACAGCTGGGCAAAAAATCTTGCCTTTTCGAAATACTATATGACGGGGGCGGGGCATCAAATATTGCCTTTAAAATTTCATTTGTCCAGAAAGAGCAAATGCTGAATAACTCCCATGTACAAGCTCCAAAAAATCTCAAACTTCTCAGGCAACGTAATAGTCACGGCCTGAAAACACCTATATGAAAAAATTCAGTTATACATATAGCGCCACCTAGTGGTAACAATAAATGTCATACTTTACGTTTTTAGCTACTGTGCCGAGCTCGTTGAAGGGATCCAGTTGAAAATTGGTCAGAAAAGCCTTAAGATGTTGATCATGCCCCACACCGAATATTGTAACTTTTCGCCAAAGGGCGTGGCCGCTACGGTGACGCAAAGTCCGAAAATTTTTCGTGACAATAAAAGCTGCATGAACTTGACCGAGATGATCCTATCTTCTCAAAATTTCACACATTTGATGAGAGTCCAGCCCTTAAGACATCTACGAACTTATATTTCATCTTACTGATAGCGCCACCTAGTGGCAATTTTTTTTCTTACGAATTTTCTTGTACATTTTTCTCCAAACACGTTAACTGGACCAACCTCATATTTGCTCAGATGAGGGTTTCGGCCTTCATGATGTCACAACACGAAGTTTGTGAGTTTCCGCGAATCGCTGTGGGCGTGGCTAAGCACTGTTCGCCAAGAAAACAACGCCAGTTTTGAGGGTCTAAACATGCGCAGAAACTCATGAAACTTGGCACACACATCTGGCCTGGTAAAATGAACAATATTTTATTGTTGATTGTACTATTTTTACAAAAATGACTCAATAGCGCCCCCTAGAAATTTTTAACGAAGCAGCCCCGATTCTACGTTTAAGCAAGATCTACGAAGATTTTTACGTGTATGAGGGAGCCAAAGACCTACAAAAAAGTCTCTTGGACCCATATGCTAAAATGAACAGGAAGTGAGGTACGAATTTTTGAATGTCCCATTTTTGACGATTTTTGCACATTTTCAGGGGGCATACTTTTGCCCACTTCTCCTACATGTTTTATCCGACTGACTTATGACTTGACCTGGACCATGCCAAGACCTGAGCCAACAACAGACGGAAAAATCTTGACTTTTGGAAATACTATATGATGAGCGCGGGGCATCAAAATTTGTGTTTCGCACTGAAAAAGGATATGCTTAATAACTCCCCGATACATGCTCCAAAAAATCCCAAACTTGACATGTATGTTTATCGTCAAGGCCTGAAGGTATCTCTATGACAACATTCAGTTATATATGCAGCGCCACCTCGCCCTTGAGGCAAAACAAAAAAATACCCCACATACGGTATTTTGTACAAAAAATGTAAACTCATTCTAAGTGTGATAACTAAGTCATTTATGAATATTCTTTTACTTTCCACCACTCAAAATGTTCACTGGCATCAGACTTATCCAAATATATATATTTTTATTTTTATTTTTGACAGCCTCAATGGACATTAAAAGCAATATCGTGAATGAAGGATATGCTTAATAACTCCACGGTACATGCTCAAAAAAAAATCGCACACTCGACATGTATGCTTATAATCAAGGCCTGAAGGTATCTGTATGACAACATTCAGTTATAAATACAGCGCCACCTAGCCCTTGAGGCTTAAATAAAAAAATAAAAAAAATACCCCACATACGGTATTTTGTACAAAAAATGTACACTCATTCTAAGTTTGATAACTAAGTCATTTATGAATATTCTTTTAGTTTCCACCACTCAAATTGTTCACTGGCTTCACACCGATCCAAACGTATGTACGTTTCCATTTTGTTTTAGTCATTTTTGATTGCTCCTTTGGACAATAAAAGTAACATTGTGCAATGAGTACAATGAGCGATGATGTGTATATACACTTTTACAAAAAATACCAATCAGGGCAACTCATTGCCTAAAAATAAAAAAGTACGCTGATTTTTGCAGGTCTTAACAATCACCAAAACCCGTTGAGCTTGACACACACTGGCAAAAAAATATTCTACATGTAAACGTTTATTATGCCATTTTCAAAGAAATTTTGCTTCCAATATGCCAGTACCCCAACGTGCAAGTACCCCAACGTGCAAGTACCCCAACGTGCAAGGACCCCAACGTGGCCCGGGCTGCGAGGGCCCTTTATAGCTGCTCGCAGCTCTAGTTAGGGCCCGAGCAGCGACCGCTGCGAGGTCCCTATTGTTTTTGTAAAAATTATTATTATTATTATTATTATTATTATTAGGGCCCGAGCAGCGACCGCTGCGAGGTCCCTATTGTTTTTGTAAAAATTATTATTATTATTATTATTATTATTATTATTATTCTTCTTCTTCTTCTTTATTCTCCGCAAACGATCGCGATTTTGGGTACCTAAACATTCACGAAAACTCACCGAACTTTGCACACTCCTCAGGCCCGGCGAAAAATTTGATATTATTAAGTCGTCATAACAATGCGACTCGATAGCGCCCCCTAGCGTAGAAAAATAAAAACCAAGCCCGGCACGTTTGAGCTAGAGCAACAAAAATTGGCAGGCACGTGTAGCACCCCGAGACGCACAAAAAAGTCTATTGGGACCATGTAGCTAAAATGTACAGGAAGTGAGCTATGAATTTTTTAATGTCCAATTTTGGCCTATTTTGGCACATTCACTGTGGTCATGCTTTTTCCCCCTTTGCAAACATTTTTCATCCAATTGACTTCAAACTTGGCATTTATCATCTGAAGACCTGAGAGAAAAACTGGGCAAAACATCTTGCCTTTTTGAAATACTATATGACGGGGGCGGGGCATCAAATATTGTCTTTAAAATTTCATTTGTCCAGAAAGAGCAAATGCTTAATAACTCCCATGTTCAAGCTCCAAAAAATCTCAAACTTCTCAGGCAACGTAATAGTCACGGCCTGAAAACATCTATATGATAAAATTCAGTTATACATAAAGCGCCACCTAGTGGTGACAATAAATGTCATACTTTACGTTTTTAGCTACTGCGCTGAGCTCGTTGAAGGGATCCATTTGAAAATTGGTCAGAAAAGCCTTAAGATGTTGATCATGCCCCACACCGAATATTGTAACTTTTCGCCAAAGGGCGTGGCCGCTACGGTGACGCAAAGTCTGAAGATTTTTCGTGAAAATAAAAGCTGCATTAACTTGACCGAGATGATCCTATCTTCTCAAAATTTCACACATTTGATGAGAGTCCAGCCCTAAAGACATCTACTGACTTATATTTCATCTAACTGATAGCGCCACCTAGTGGCAATTTTATTTCTTACGAATTTTCTTCTACGTTTTTCTCCAAACACGTTAACTGGACCTACCTCATATTTGCTCAGATGAGGGTTTCGGCCTTCATGATGTCACAACACGAAGTTTGTGAGTTTTCGCGAATTGCTGTGGGTGTGGCTAAGCGCTGTTCGCCAAGAAAACAACGCCAGTTTTGAGGGTCTAAACATGCACAGAAACTCATGAAACTTGGCACACACATCTGGCCTGGTAAAATGAGCAATATTTTATTGTTGATTGTGCTATTTTTACAAAAATGACTCAATAGCGCCCCCGAGAAGTTTTTAACGAAGCAGCCCCGGTTGTACGTTTAAGCAAGAACGACGAATATTTTTAGGTGTATGAGGGAGCCCAAGACCTACAAAAAAGTCTCTTGGACCCATATGCTAAAATGAACAGGAAGTGAGCTACGAATTTTTGAATGTCCCATTTTTGACGATTTTTGCACATTCACAGGGGGCAGACTTTTGCCCACTTCTCCTACATGTTTCATCTGACTGAGTTAAGACTTGACCTGGACCATGTCAAGACCTGAGCCAACGACAGGGGGAAAAATCTTGACCTTTCGAAATACTATATGATGAAGGCGGGGCATCAAAATTTGTGTTTCGCACTGAAAAAGGATATGCTTAATAACTCCCCGGTACATGCTCCAAAAAATCCCAAACTTGACATGTATGTTTATCGTCAAGGCCTGAAGCTATCTCTATGACAACATTCAGTTATATATGCAGCGCCACCTAGCCCTTGAGGCATGAAAAAAAAATACCCCACATACGGTATTTTGTACAAAAAATGTAAACTCATTCTAAGTGTGATAACGAAGTCATTTATGAATATTCTTTTAGTTTCCACCACTCAAAATGTTCACTGGCATCAGACTTATCCAAACATATATATATTTTTATTTATTTTTGATAGCCTCTATGGACATTAAAAGCAATATCGTGAATGAAGGATATGCTTAATAACTCCACGGTACATGCTCCAAAAAAAATCCCACACTTGACATGTATGCTTATAATCAAGGCCTGAAGGTATCTCTATGACAACATTCAGTTATAAATACAGCGCCACCTAGCCCTTGAGGCTTATATAAAAATAAAAAAAAACACATACGGTATTTTGTACAAAAAATGTAAACTCATTCTAAGTGTGATGACTAAGTCATTTATGAATATTCTTTTAGTTTCCACCACTCAAATTGTTCACTGGCTTCACACCGATCCAAACGTATGTACGTTTCCATTTTGTTTTATTCATTTTTGATTGCCCCTTTGGACAATAAAAGTAACATTGTGCAATGAGTACAACGAGCGATGATGTATATATACACTTTTACAAAAAATACCAATCAGGGCAACTCATTGCCTAAAAATAAAAAAGGACGCAGATTTTTGCAAGTCTTAACAATCCCCAAAACCCGTTGAGCTTGATACACACTGGCAAATTTTTTTTGCCAGTGTGTATCAAGTTCTACAAGTAAACATTTATTATGCCATTTTCAAAGAAATTTTGCTTCCAATATGCCAGTACCCCAACGTGCCAGTACCCTAACGTGCAAGTACCCCAACGTGCAAGGACTCCAACGTGGCCCGGGCTGCGAGGGCCCTTTATAGCTGCTCGCAGCTCTAGTTATTATTATTATTCTTTATTCTCCGCAAACAATCGCGATTTTGGGTACCTAAACATTCACGAAAACTCACCGAACTTTGCACACTCCTCAGGCCCGGCGAAAAATTTGATATTATTAAGTCGTCATAACAATGCGACTCGATAGCGCCCCCTAGCGTAGAAAAATAAAAACCAAGCCCGGCACGTTTGAGCTAGAGCAACAAAAATTGGCAGGCACGTGTAGCACCCCGAGACGCACAAAAAAGTCTATTGGGACCATGTAGCTAAAATGTACAGGAAGTGAGCTATGAATTTTTTTATGTCCAATTTTGGCCTATTTTGGCACATTCACTGTGGTCATGCTTTTTCCCCCTTTGCTAACATTTTTCATCCAATTGACTTCAAACTTGGCATTTATCATCTCAAGACCTGAGAGAACAACTGGGCAAAACATCTTGCCTTTTTGAAATACTATATGACGGGGGCGGGGCATCAAATATTGCCTTTAAAATTTCATTTGTCCAGAAAGAGCAAATGCTTAATAACTCCCATGTTCAAGCTCCAAAAAATCTCAAACTTCTCAGGCAACGTAATAGTCACGGCCTGAAAACATCTATATGATAAAATTCAGTTATACATATAGCGCCACCTAGTGGTTACAATAAATGTCATACTTTACGTTTTTAGCTACTGTGCTGAGCTTGTTGAAGGGATCCATTTGAAAATTGGTCAGAAAAGCCTTAAGATGTTGATCATGCCCCACACGGAATATTGTAACTTTTCGCCAAAGGGCGTGGCCGCTACAGTGACGCAAAGTCTGAAGATTTTTCGTGAAAATAAAAGCTGCATTAACTTGACCGAGATGATCCTATCTTCTCAAAATTTCACACATTTGATGAGAGTCCAGCCCTAAAGACATCTACTGACTTACATTTCATCTAACTGATAGCGCCACCTAGTGGCAATTTTTTTTCTTACGAATTTTCTTCTACGTTTTTCTCCAAACACGTTAACTGGACCTACCTCATATTTGCTCAGATGAGGGTTTCGGCCTTCATGATGTCACAACACGAAGTTTGTGAGTTTTCGCGAATTGCTGTGGGTGTGGCTAAGCGCTGTTCGCCAAGAAAATTACGCCAGTTTTGAGGGTCTAAACATGCACAGAAACTCATGAAACTTGGCACACACATCTGGCCTGGTAAAATGAGCAATATTTTATTGTTGATTGTGCTATTTTTACAAAAATGACTCAATAGCGCCCCCTAGAAGTTTTTAACGAAGCAGCCCCGGTTGTACGTTTAAGCAAGAACGACGAATATTTTTAGGTGTATGAGGGAGCCCAAGACCTACAAAAAAGTCTCTTGGACCCATATGCTAAAATGAACAGGAAGTGAGCTACGAATTTTTGAATGTCCCATTTTTGACAATTTTTGCACATTCACAGGGGGCAGACTTTTGCCCACTTCTCCTACACGTTTCATCCGACTGACTTCAGACTTGACCTGGGCTATGTCAAGACCTGAGCCAACGACAGGGAGAAAAATCTTGACTTTTCTAAATACTATATGATGAGGGCGGGGCATCAAAATTTGTGTTTCGCAATGAAAAATGATATGCTTAATAACTCTCCGGTACATGCTCCAAAAAATCCCAAACTTGACATGTATGTTTATCGTCAAGGCCTGAAGCTATCTCTATGACAACATTCAGTTATATATGCAGCGCCACCTAGCCCTTGAGGCATAAAAAAAAAATACCCCACATACGGTATTTTGTACAAAAAATGTAAACTCATTCTAAGTGTGATAACTAAGTCATTTATGAATATTCTTTTAGTTTCCACCACTCAAAATGTTCACTGGCATCAGACTTATTCAAACATATATATATTTTTATTTATTTTTGATAGCCTCTGTGGACATTAAAAGCAATATCGTGAATGAAGGATATGCTTAATAACTCCACGGTACATGCTCCAAAAAAAATCCCACACTTGACATGTATGCTTATAATCAAGGCCTGAAGGTATCTCTATGACAACATTCAGTTATAAATACAGCGCCACCTAGCCGTTGAGGCTTATATAAAAAAAATTAAAAAAATACCCCACATACGGTATTTTGTACAAAAAATGTACACTCATTCTAAGTGTGATAACTAAGTCATTTATGAATATTCTTTTAGTTTCCACCACTCAAATTGTTCACTGGCTTCACACCGATCCAAACGTATGTACGTTTCCATTTTGTTTTATTCATTTTTGATTGCCCCTTTGGACAATAAAAGTAAACATTGTGCAATGAGTACAACGAGCGATGATGTGTATATACACTTTTACAAAAAAATACCAATCAGGGCAACTCATTGCCTAAAAATAAATAAGGACGCTGATTTTTGCAGGTCTTAACAATCACCAAAATCCGTTGAGCTTGACAGACACTGGCAAAAAAAATATTCTACATGTAAACGTTTATTATGCCATTTTCAAAGAAACTTTGCTTCCAATATGCCAGTACCCCAACGTGCCAGTACCCCAACGTGCAAGTACCCCAACGTGCAAGGACCCCAACGTGGCCCGGGCTGCGAGGGCCCTTTATAGCTGCTCGCAGCTCTAGTTATTCTTCTTCTTCTTCTTCTTCTTCTTCTTCTTCTTCTTCTTTATTCTCCGCAAACAACCGCGATTTTGGGTACCTAAATATTCACGAAAACTCACCGAACTTTGCACACTCCTCAGGTCCGGCGAAAAATTTGATATTATGAAGTCGTTATAACAACGCGACTCTATAGCGCCCCCTAGCATAGAAAAATAAAAACCAAGCCCGACACTTTTGAGCTAGAGCAACGAAAATTGGCAGGCACGTGTAGCACCCCGAGACGCACAAAAAAGTCTATTGGGACCATGTAGCTAAAATGTACAGGAAGTGAGCTATGAATTTTTTAATGTCCAATTTTGGCCTATTTTGGCACATTCACTGTGGTCATGCTTTTTCCCCCTTTGCAAACATTTTTCATCCAATTGACTTCAAACTTGGCATTTATCATCTCAAGGCTTAAGAGAACAGCTGGGCAAAACATCTTGCCTTTTCGAAATACTATACGACGGGGGCGGAGCATCAAATATTGCCTTTAAAATTTCATTTGTCCAGAAAGAGCAAATGCTTAATAACTCCCATGTTCAAGCTCCAAAAAATCTCAAACTTCTCAGGCAACGTAATAGTCACAGCCTGAAAACATCTATATGACAAAATTCAGTTATACATATAGCGCCACCTAGTGGTTACAATAAATGTCATACTTTACGTTTTTAGCTACTGTGCTGAGCTTGTTGAAGGGATCCATTTGAAAATTGGTCAGAAAAGCCTTAAGATGTTGATCATGCCCCACACCGAATATTGTAACTTTTTGCCAAAGGGCGAGGCCGCTACGGTGACGCAAAGTCTGAAGATTTTTCGTGAAAATAAAAGCTGCATTAACTTGACCGAGATGATCCTATCTTCTCAAAATTTCACACATTTGATGAGAGTCCAGCTCTAAAGACATCTACTAACTTACATTTCATCTAACTGATAGCGCCACCTAGTGGCAATTTTTTTTCTTACGAATTTTCTTCTACGTTTTTCTCCAAACACGTTAACTGGACCTACCTCATATTTGCTCAGAGGAGGGTTTCG
Source organism: Festucalex cinctus (assembly GCF_051991245.1). NCBI lineage: Eukaryota > Metazoa > Chordata > Actinopteri > Syngnathiformes > Syngnathidae > Festucalex > Festucalex cinctus. The sequence goes on along the minus strand of NC_135421.1, from coordinate 1,829,178 downwards.
GCCTTCATGATGTCACAACACGAAGTTTGTGAGTTTTCGCGAATTGCTGTAGGCGTGGCTAAGCGCTGTTCGCCAAGAAAACAACGCCAGTTTTGAGGGTCTAAACATGCACAGAAACTCCTGAAACTTGGCACACACATCTGGCCTGGTAAAATGAGCAATATTTTATTGTTGATTGTGCTATTTTTACAAAAATGTCTCATTAGCGCCCCCTCGAAATTTTTAACGAAGCAGCCCCGGTTGTACGTTTAAGCAAGAACGCCGAATATTTTTAGGTGTATGAGGGAGCCCAAGACCTACAAAAAAGTCTCTTGTACCCATATGCTAAAATGAACAGGAAGTGAGCTACGAATTTTTGAATGTCCCATTTTTGACGATTTTTGCACATTCACAGGGGGCAGACTTTTGCCCACTTCTCCTACACGTTTCATCCGACTGAGTTAAGACTTGGCCTGGACCATGTCAAGACCTGAGCCAACGACAGGGGGAAAAATTTTGACTTTTCGAAATACTATATGATGAGGGCGGGGCATCAAAATTTGTGTTTCACAATGAAAAAGTATATGCTTGATAACTCCCCGGTACATGCTTCAAAAAATCCCAAACTTGACATGTATGTTTATCGTCAAGGCCTGAAGTTATCTCTATGACAACATTCAGTTATATATGCAGCGCCACCTAGCCCTTGAGGCATGAAAAAAAAATACCCCACATACGGTATTTTGTACAAAGAATGTAAACTCATTCTAAGTGTGATAACTAAGTCATTTATGAATATTCTTTTAGTTTCCACCACTCAAAATGTTCACTGGCATCAGACTTATCCAAACATATATATATTTTTATTTATTTTTGATAGCCTCTATGGACATTAAAAGCAATATCGTGAATGAAGGATATGCTTAATAACTCCACGGTACATGCTCCAAAAAAAAATCCCACACTTGACATGTATGCTTATAATCAAGGCCTGAAGGTATCTCTATGACAACATTCAGTTATAAATACAGCGCCACCTAGCCCTTGAGGCTTATATATAAAAAAAAAAATACCCCACATACGGTATTTTGTACAAAAAATGTACACTCATTCTAAGTGTGATAACTAAGTCATTTATGAATATTCTTTTAGTTTCCACCACTCAAATTGTTCACTGGCTTCACACCGATCCAAACGTATGTACGTTTCCATTTTCTTTTATTCATTTTTGATTGCCCCTTTGGACAATAAAAGTAACATTGTGCAATGAGTACAACGAGCGATGATGTGTATATACACTTTTACAAAAAAATACCAATCAGGGCAACTCATTGCCTAAAAATAAAAAAGGACGCTGATTTTTGCAGGTCTTAACAATCACCAAAACCCGTTGAGCTTGACACACACACTGGCAAAAAAATATTCTACATGTAAACGTTTATTATGCCATTTTCAAAGAAATTTTGCTTCCAATATGCCAGTACCCCAACGTGCCAGTACCCCAACGTGCAAGTACCCCAACGTGCAAGGACCCCAACGTGGCCCGGGCTGCGAGGGCCCTTTATAGCTGCTCGCAGCTCTAGTTAGGGCCCGAGCAGCGACCGCTGCGAGGTCCCTATTGTTTTTGTAAAAATTATTATTAGGGCCCGAGCAGCGACCGCTGCGAGGTCCCTATTGTTTTTGTAAAAATTAATATTATTATTATTATTATTATTATTATTATTATTCTTCTTCTTCTTCTTTATTCTCCGCAAACAATCGCGATTTTGGGTACCTAAATATTCACGAAAACTCACCGAACTTTGCACACTCCTCAGGTCCGGCGAAAAATTTGATATTATGAAGTCGTTATAACAATGCGACTCGATAGCGCCCCCTAGCGTAGAAAAATAAAAACTAAGCCCGGCACGTTTGAGCTAGAGCAACAAAAATTGGCAGGCACGTGTAGTACCCCGAGACGCACAAAAAAGTCTCTTGGGACCATGTAGCTAAAATGTACAGGAAGTGAGCTATGAATTTTTTTATGTCCAATTTTGGCCTATTTTGGCACATTCACTGTGGTCATGCTTTTTCCCCCTTTGCAAACATTTTTCATGCAATTGACTTCAAACTTGGCATTTATCATCTCAAGACCTGAGAGAACAACTGGGCAAAACATCGTGCCTTTTTGAAATACTATATGACGGGGGCGGGGCATCAAATATTGCCTTTAAAATTTCATTTGTCGAGAAAGAGCAAATGCTTAATAACTCCCATGTTCAAGCTCCAAAAAATCTCAAACTTCTCAGGCAACGTAATAGTCACGGCCTGAAAACATCTATATGATAAAATTCAGTTATACATATAGCGCCACCTAGTGGTTACAATAAATGTCATACTTTACGTTTTTAGCTACTGTGCTGAGCTTGTTGAAGGGATCCATTTGAAAATTGGTCAGAAAAGCCTTAAGATGTTGATCATGCCCCACACCGAATATTGTAACTTTTCGCCAAAGGGCGTGGCTGCTACGGTGCCGCAAAGTCTAAAGATTTTTCGTGAAAATAAAAGCTGCATTAACTTGACCGAGATGATCCTATCTTCTCAAAATTTCACACATTTGATGAGAGTCCAGCCCTAAAGACATCTACTGACTTATATTTCATCTAACTGATAGCGCCACCTAGTGGCAATTTTTTTTCTTACGAATTTTCTTCTACGTTTTTCTCCAAACACGTTAACTGGACCTACCTCATATTTGCTCAGATGAGGGTTTCGGCCTTCATGATGTCACAACACGAAGTTTGTGAGTTTTCGCGAATTGCTGTGGGTGTGGCTAAGCGCTGTTCGCCAAGAAAACAACGCCAGTTTTGAGGGTCTAAACATGCACAGAAACTCATGAAACTTGGCACACACATCTGGCCTGGTAAAATGAGCCATATTTTATTGTTGATTGTGCTATTTTTTACAAAATTGACTCAATAGCGCCCCCTAGAAGTTTTTAACAAAGCAGCCCCGGTTGTACGTTTAAGCAAGAACGACGAATATTTTTAGGTGTATGAGGGAGCCCAAGTCCTACAAAAAAGTCTCTTGGACCCATATGCTAAAATGAACAGGAAGTGAGCTATGAATTTTTGAATGTCCCATCTTTTACGATTTTTGCACATTCACAGGGGGCAGACTTTTGCCCACTTCTCCTACACGTTTCATCCGACTGAGTTAAGACTTGGCCTGGACCATGTCAAGACCTGAGCCAACGACAGGGGGAAAAATTTTGACTTTTCGAAATACTATATGATGAGGGCGGGGCATCAAATTTTGTGTTTCGCAATGAAAAAGGATATGCTTGATAACTCCCCGGTACATGCTCCAAAAAATCCCAAACTTGACATGTATGTTTATCGTCAAGGCCTGAAGTTATCTCTGTGACAACATTCAGTTATATATGCAGCGCCACCTAGCCCTTGAGGAATAAAAAAAAAATACCCCACATACGGTATTTTGTACAAAAAATGTACACTCATTCTAAGTGTGATAACGAAGTCATTTCTGAATATTCTTTTAGTTTCCACCACTCAAAATGTTCACTGGCATCAGACTTATCCAAACATATATATTTTTTTATTTATTTTTGATAGCCTCTATGGACATTAAAAGCAATATCGTGAATGAAGGATATGCTTAATAACTCCACGGTACATGCTCCAAAAAAAATCCCACACTTGACATGTATGCTTATAATCAAGGCCTGAAGGTATCTCTATGACAACATTCAGTTATAAATACAGCGCCACCTAGCCCTTGAGGCTTATATAAAAAAAAAAAAAAAAATACCCCACATACGGTATTTTGTACAAAAAATGTACACTCATTCTAAGTGTGATAACTAAGTCATTTATGAATATTCTTTTAGTTTCCACCACTCAAATTGTTCACTGGCTTGACACCGATCCAAACGTATGTACGTTTCCATTTTGTTTTATTCATTTTTGATTGCCCCTTTGGACAATAAAAGTAACATTGTGCAATGAGTACAACGAGCGATGATGTGTATATACACTTTTACAAAAAAATACCAATCAGGGCAACTCATTGCCTAAAAATAAAAAAGGACGCTGATTTTTGCAGGTTTAACAATCACCAAAACCCGTTGAGCTTGACACACACACTGGCAAAAAAATATTCTACATGTAAACGTTTATTATGCCATTTTCAAAGAAATTTTGCTTCCAATATGCCAGTACCCCAATGTGCCAGTACCCCAACATGCAAGTACCACAACGTGCAAGGACCCCAACGTGGCCCGGGCTGCGAGGGCCCTTTATAGCTGCTCGCAGCTCTAGTTATTATTCTTCTTCTTCTTCTTCTTCTTTATTCTCCGCAAACAATCGCGATTTTGGGTACCTAAACATTCACGAAAACTCACCGAACTTTGCACACTCCTCAGGCCCGGCGAAAAATTTGATATTATTAAGTCGTCATAACAATGCGACTCGATAGCGCCCCCTAGCGTAGAAAAATAAAAACCAAGCCCGGCACGTTTGAGCTAGAGCAACAAAAATTGGCAGGCACGTGTAGCACCCCGAGACGCACAAAAAAGTCTATTGGGACCATGTAGCTAAAATGTACAGGAAGTGAGCTATGAATTTTTTAATGTCCAATTTTGGCCTATTTTGGCACATTCACTGTGGTCTTGCTTTTTCCCCCTTTGCAAACATTTTTCATCCAATTGACTTCAAACTTGGCATTTATCATCTCAAGACCTGAGAGAACAACTGGGCAAAACATCTGGCCTTTTCGAAATACTATATGACGGGGGCAGGGCATCAAATATTGCCTTTAAAATTTCATTTGTCCAGAAAGAGCAAATGCTTAATAACTCCCATGTTCAAGCTCCAAAAAATCTCAAACTTCTCAGGCAATGTTATAGTCACGGCCTGAAAACATCTATATGATAAAATTCAGTTATACATATAGCGCCACCTAGTGGTAACAATAAATGTCATACTTTACGTTTTTAGCTACTGCGCTGAGCTCGTTGAAGGGATCCAGTTGAAAATTGGTCAGAAAAGCCTTAAGATGTTGATCATGCCCCACACCGAATATTGTAACTTTTCGCCAAAGGGCGTGGCCGCTACGGTGCCGCAAAGTCTAAAGATTTTTCGTGACAATAAAAGCTGCATGAACTTGACCGAGATGATCCTATCTTCTCAAAATTTCACACATTTGATGAGAGTCCAGCCCTAAAGACATCTACTGACTTATATTTCATCTAACTGATAGCGCCACCTAGTGGCAATTTTTTTTCTTACGAATTTTCTTCTACGTTTTTCTCCAAACACGTTAACTGGACCTACCTCATATTTGCTCAGATGAGGGTTTCGGCCTTCATGATGTCACAACACGAAGTTTGTGAGTTTTCGCGAATTGCTGTGGGTGTGGCTAAGCGCTGTTCGCCAAGAAAACAACGCCAGTTTTGAGGGTCTAAACATGCACAGAAACTCATGAAACTTGGCACACACATCTGGCCTGGTAAAATGAGCAATATTTTATTGTTGATTGTGCTATTTTTACAAAAATGACTCAATAGCGCCCCCGAGAAGTTTTTAACGAAGCAGCCCCGGTTGTACGTTTAAGCAAGAACGACGAATATTTTTAGGTGTATGAGGGAGCCCAAGACCTACAAAAAAGTCTCTTGGACCCATATGCTAAAATGAACAGGAAGTTGGCTACGAATTTTTGAATGTCCCATTTTTGACTATTTTTGCACATTCACAGGGGGCAGACTTTTGCCCACTTCTCCTACACGTTTCATCTGACTGAGTTAAGACTTGACCTGGACCATGTCAAGACCTGAGCCAACGACAGGGGGAAAAAATCTTGACCTTTCGAAATACTATATGATGAAGGCGGGGCATCAAAATTTTTGTGTTTCGCACTGAAAAAGGATATGCTTAATAACTCCCCGGTACATGCTCCAAAAAATCCCAAACTTGACATGTATGTTTATCGTCAAGGCCTGAAGCTATCTCTATGACAACATTCAGTTATATATGCAGCGCCACCTAGCCCTTGAGGCATAAAAAAAAAATACCCCACATACGGTATTTTGTACAAAAAATGTAAACTCATTCTAAGTGTGATAACTAAGTCATTTATGAATATTCTTTTAGTTTCCACCACTCAAAATGTTCACTGGCATCAGACTTATCCAAACATATATATATTTTTATTTATTTTTGATAGCCTCTGTGGACATTAAAAGCAATATCGTGAATGAAGGATATGCTTAATAACTCCACGGTACATGCTCCAAAAAAAATCCCACACTTGACATGTATGCTTATAATCAAGGCCTGAAGGTATCTCGATGACAACATTCAGTTATAAATACAGCGCCACCTTGCCCTTGAGGCTTATATAAAAAAAAAAAAACCACATACGGTATTTTGTACAAAAAATGTAAACTCATTCTAAGTGTGATAACTCAGTCATTTATGAATATTCTTTTAGTTTCCACCACTCAAAATGTTCACTGGCTTCACACCGATCCAAACGTATGTACGTTTCCATTTTGTTTTATTCATTTTTGATTGCCCCTTTGGACAATAAAAGTAACTTTGTGCAATGAGTACAACGAGCGATGATGTATATATACACTTTTACAAAAAATACCAATCAGGGCAACTCATTGCCTAAAAATAAAAAAGGACGCAGATTTTTGCAGGTCTTAACAATCCCCAAAACCCGTTGAGCTTGATACACATTGGCAAAAAAAATATTCTACATGTAAACGTTTATTATGCCATTTTCAAAGAAATTTTGCTTCCAATATGCCAGTACCCCAACGTGCCAGTACCCTAACGTGCAAGTACCGCAACGTGCAAGGACTCCAACGTGGCCCGGGCTGCGAGGGCCCTTTATAGCTGCTCGCAGCTCTAGTTAGGGCCCGAGCAGCGACCGCTGCGAGGTCCCTATTGTTTTTGTAAAAATTCTTCTTCTTCTTCTTCTTCTTCTTCTTCTTCTTCTTTATTCTCCGTAAACGATCGCGATTTTGGCTACCTAAACATTCACGAAAACTCACCGAACTTTGCACACTCCTCAGGCCCGGCGAAAAATTTGATATTATTAAGTCGTCATAACAATGCGACTCGATAGCGCCCCCTAGCGTAGAAAAATAAAAACCAAGCCCGGCACGTTTGAGCTAGAGCAACAAAAATTGGCAGGCACGTGTAGCACCCCGAGACGCACAAAAAAGTCTATTGGGACCATGTAGCTAAAATGTACAGGAAGTGAGCTATGAATTTTTTAATGTCCAATTTTGGCCTATTTTGGCACATTCACTGTGGTCATGCTTTTTCCCCCTTTGCAAACATTTTTCATCCAATTGACTTCAAACTTGGCATTTATCATCTCAAGACCTGAGAGAACAACTGGGCAAAACATCTTGCCTTTTTGAAATACTATATGACGGGGGCGGGGCATCAAATATTGCCTTTAAAATTCCATTTGTCCAGAAAGAGCAAATGCTTAATAACTCCCATGTTTAAGCTCCAAAAAATCTCAAACTTCTCAGGCAACGTAATAGTCACGGCCTGAAAACATCTATATGATAAAATTCAGTTATACATATAGCGCCACCTAGTGGTTACAATAAATGTCATACTTTACGTTTTTAGCTACTGTGCTGAGCTTGTTGAAGGGATCCATTTGAAAATTGGTCAGAAAAGCCTTAAGATGTTGATCATGCCCCACACCGAATATTGTAACTTTTCGCCAAAGGGCGTGGCCGCTACGGTGACGCAAAGTCTGAAGATTTTTCGTGACAATAAAAGCTGCATTAACTTGACCGAGATGATCCTATCTTCTCAAAATTTCACACATTTGATGAGAGTCCAGCCCTAAAGACATCTACTGACTTATATTTCATCTAACTGATAGCGCCACCTAGTGGCAATTTTTTTTCTTACGAATTTTCTTCTACGTTTTTCTCCAAACACGTTAACTGGACCTACCTCATATTTGCTCAGATGAGGGTTTCGGCCTTCATGATGTCACAACACGAAGTTTGTGAGTTTTCGCGAATTGCTGTGGGTGTGGCTAAGCGCTGTTCGCCAAGAAAACAACGCCAGTTTTGAGGGTCTAAACATGCACAGAAACTCATGAAACTTGGCACACACATCTGGCCTGGTAAAATGAGCCATATTTTATTGTTGATTGTGCTATTTTTTACAAAATTGACTCAATAGCGCCCCCTAGAAGTTTTTAACAAAGCAGCCCCGGTTGTACGTTTAAGCAAGAACGACGAATATTTTTAGGTGTATGAGGGAGCCCAAGTCCTACAAAAAAGTCTCTTGGACCCATATGCTAAAATGAACAGGAAGTGAGCTATGAATTTTTGAATGTCCCATCTTTTACGATTTTTGCACATTCACAGGGGGCAGACTTTTGCCCACTTCTCCTACACGTTTCATCCGACTGAGTTAAGACTTGGCCTGGACCATGTCAAGACCTGAGCCAACGACAGGGGGAAAAATTTTGACTTTTCGAAATACTATATGATGAGGGCGGGGCATCAAATTTTGTGTTTCGCAATGAAAAAGGATATGCTTGATAACTCCCCGGTACATGCTCCAAAAAATCCCAAACTTGACATGTATGTTTATCGTCAAGGCCTGAAGTTATCTCTGTGACAACATTCAGTTATATATGCAGCGCCACCTAGCCCTTGAGGAATAAAAAAAAAATACCCCACATACGGTATTTTGTACAAAAAATGTACACTCATTCTAAGTGTGATAACGAAGTCATTTCTGAATATTCTTTTAGTTTCCACCACTCAAAATGTTCACTGGCATCAGACTTATCCAAACATATATATTTTTTTATTTATTTTTGATAGCCTCTATGGACATTAAAAGCAATATCGTGAATGAAGGATATGCTTAATAACTCCACGGTACATGCTCCAAAAAAAATCCCACACTTGACATGTATGCTTATAATCAAGGCCTGAAGGTATCTCTATGACAACATTCAGTTATAAATACAGCGCCACCTAGCCCTTGAGGCTTATATAAAAAAAAATAAAAAAATACCCCACATACGGTATTTTGTACAAAAAATGTACACTGATTCTAAGTGTGATAACTAAGTCATTTATGAATATTCTTTTAGTTTCCACCACTCAAATTGTTCACTGGCTTGACACCGATCCAAACGTATGTACGTTTCCATTTTGTTTTATTCATTTTTGATTGCCCCTTTGGACAATAAAAGTAACATTGTGCAATGAGTACAACGAGCGATGATGTGTATATACACTTTTACAAAAAAATACCAATCAGGGCAACTCATTGCCTAAAAATAAAAAAGGACGCTGATTTTTGCAGGTTTAACAATCACCAAAACCCGTTGAGCTTGACACACACACTGGCAAAAAAATATTCTACATGTAAACGTTTATTATGCCATTTTCAAAGAAATTTTGCTTCCAATATGCCAGTACCCCAATGTGCCAGTACCCCAACATGCAAGTACCACAACGTGCAAGGACCCCAACGTGGCCCGGGCTGCGAGGGCCCTTTATAGCTGCTCGCAGCTCTAGTTAGGGCCCGAGCAGCGACCGCTGCGAGGTCCCTATTGTTTTTCAAGGAATTCTTATTATTCTTCTTCTTTTTATTTGTTATTATTCTTTTCCGCAAACAATCACATTTTTGAGACACTAAACGTGAACGAAAACTCACCAAACTTTACACACACGTCAGGCCTGGCGAAAAATTTGATATTTTAAAGTCGCCATAGGTGATAACAGAAAAATGGCTCCATAGCGCCACCTACATAGGTTAAACAGATCCCTGGCCCGCTACGATTGTCCGACGGCTATGAAAATTGTGTGGCACCTGTAGCACATCCAGATGAACAAAAACCTCTTTGATGTGTGTACCCTAAAATAGACAGGAAGTGAGATATGAGTATTTAAATGTCCAATTTTGGCCAATTTTTGCACATTTACAGGGGTCATACTTTTGCCTGCTTCTCCTACACGGTTAATCCAATTGACTTCAAACTTGGGATGTACCATCTCAAGACCTGGGACAACACCATGGTAAAAAATCTAAAGTTTTCGACATACTATATGACGGCGGTGGGGCATCAAATTTAGAGTTTCAAAACTCTTACTAAACGTAGTATTGCCGGTTGTATGTTTAACCTAGAGCTACGAAAATTGGTACACATATGTAACAGACTATGACCTACAAAAAAGTCTGTTGGTGCCATATGCTAAACCCAACAGGAAGTCCGCCAGAGGCGGGGCATCAAATTTGGAGTTTCAAAATTCTTACTTAATGAAGCATTCCCGGCTGTACGTTTCACCTAGAGTTACCAAAATTTAAAGACATATGTAACAGCCCTCAAGGTACAAAAAACTCTTTTTGAACCATATGCTAAACCTAACAGAAAGTCCACCATTTTGATTTACTTTGGAACGTGTTCCCATTTTTTTGGCCATTTCATAGGGGTCCTATTTTAACAAACTCCTCTTACAGAGTTTATCCGATCATCTTCAAACTTGGTGTGATTCATCTTAAGATGTTGAAGATGAAAAGTTATTGAAAGCTTTTTATTTCGCTGCACGCTGTTGTCGTGGCATGCACTTGTTTGCAAAGGAAAAAAATTCTTCTTAATGAAGAATTCTCAGTTGTACGAAGCAGCTAGAGCTACGAAAATTTGTAGACATATGTAACAGCCCACGATGTACAAAAAAAGTCTCTTGCTGCTTTGTGCTAAACCCAACAGGAAGTCCCGCAAGGGCCGGGCATCACTTTTTGAGCTAAAAAACTCCTCTTTAACGAAGCATTCCCGGTTGTACCTTTCACCTAGCGCTATGATAATTTGGAGGCATACATAAGAGCCCACGATGTACAAAAAAGTCTTTTAGAACCATATGCTAAGCCAAACAGGAAGTCCGGCATTTTGATTTACTTTGCTATTTGTAGCCATTTTTTGGGGGCCTTTTATAGGCCTCATATTTTCTACAAAACTTATCAGATTGTCTTCATTCTTTGGCATGTTTCATCTGAAGTATTGCCGGTTATACGTTTAATCTAGAGCTACGAAAATTGGTACACATATGTAACAGACTATGATCTACAAAAAAGCCTGTTGGTGCCATATGCTAAACCTAACAGGAAGTCCGCCAGAGGCAGGGCATCAAATTTTGCATTTCAAAATTTTTACTTAATGAAGCATTTCCGGCTGTACGTTTCACCTAGAGTGACCAAAATTTGAAGACATATGTAACAGCCCTCGAGGTACAAAAAACTCTTTTTGAACCATATGCTAAACCTAACAGGAAGTCTGCCATTTTGATTTACTTTGGAACATGTTGCCATTTTTTTGGCCATTTCATAGGGGTCTTATTTTAACGAACTCCTCCTACAGAGTTTATCCGATCATCTTCAAACTTGGTGTGATTCATCTTAAGATGTTGACGATGAAAAGTTATTGAAAGCTTTTTATTTCGTCGCACGCTGTTGTCGTGGCATGCACTGTTGGCAAAGGAAAAAAAAATCCTTCTTAATGCAGCGTTCCCAGTTGGACGAAGCAGCTCGAGCTACAAAAATTTGTAGACATATGTACACATTTGTCCACATATATATATTTACATATGCATGTAAAAAAATTATGTCAGGCTAAACTAAATGGTTGATTAGGCCCCACACATTCTCACCTTACCATACCCGGCCCTCTTTGCAAAAGGTTTGAACACTCCTGGCCTAAACCTAGGTGTATACTCAAACTATGCACGCACATAAAGCCTGGAACAAAATGTGTAATTTAGAGGGTTCTTGTTTTGTTTTTTGTATTCCTTATATTTCATGTCATTATACTTGACACACTATTTTTACTACTCACTGAATCAGTTATAAGAACATTTAATTGATACAATCCAATCACATCCTAGAGAATTGAAAACACATTCAATCATGAGGTTGTTAAGACACATTTACTTCTGTAGCACTTAACCACAAACAAGTTGCGACATCCCCTGATCTAACCCTCCAACCGGGCAAGGAAAAACTTTCAGGGGTCATATTTTAACGAACCCCTCCTACAAAATTTATCCGACTGTCTTCAAACTTGGTGTGTTTCATCTTAAGATGTTTAAGATGCAAAGTAATTTTTTATTTTGTAACACGCTGTTGCCATAGCAATGCATTGTTTGTCAAGTGCTGCTTTTTTTTTTTATACACATGAAAACTCATGGAACTTTGCAAACACATCAGACTTGTCATGAACATGAATTTTCAGAGATTTATTGTGCAATTTGAAATAAATAGCGCCCTCTAGACCTTTTTATGAAGCATTTCCGATTGTATGATTATGCTAGACCTACAAAAAAGTATTATGTAGCCATTTGCCAAACCAAAGAGGAAGTCCGCTATTTTGATTTTATTTTGGGAATTATACATAATTTTTGGCCTTCTTCATTAAACTTTGCACAGACAAGGCATGGAAAAAACTAACATTTTAAATGGTCCTTGTTCCATGTAACAGTACCCCAACGTGCCAGTACCCTGACGTGCAAGTAACCCAACGTTGTGCTCAATAGCGCCCTCTATGCATTTTTATGGAGCATTTCCAATTGTATGATTCAAGCGATACACAACTAAAGATGACTTGACCTAGATTTGTGAAAACTGGGAGGCATACCTATTAGCTTAAGACCTACAAAAAGTATTCTGTAGCCGTATGCTAAACCTAAAAGGAAGTCCGCCATTTTGAATTTATTTTGGGAATTGCGCACCATATTTTGCGTTTTGATTAAACTTTGCACACACAAGGCTTGTCAAAAACATTTTAGATGGTCCTTGTCCTATTTGACAGTACCCCAACGTGCCAGTACCCCGACGTGCAAGTACCCCAACGTGGCACGCCTTTGCTGTAGCGATGCATTGTTTGCAAAGAATTTTTTTTTTTTTATATGATTCAGCTAGATGTGTGAATATTGGGAGGCATACCTATCAGCCGAATACCTCGACAAAGCATTCCATAGCAATGTGAATGGCAAAACATTTACAATTTAGACGGTTTCTTATGAAACAGTACCCTAACGTGCCAGTACCCCGACGTGCAAATACCCCAACGTGGCACGGGTTGCGAGGGCCCTTTATAGCTGCTCGCAGCTCTAGTTAGGGCCCGAGCAGCGGCGGCGGCGGTGCCGCTGCGAGGCCCTATTGTTTTTGTAGGAATTCTTCTTATTATTATTCTTATTATTATTATTCTTCTCCGCAAACAATCGCATTTTTGAGACGCTAAACGTGAACGAAAACTCACCAAACTTTACACGCACATCAGGCCTGGCGAAAAATTTGATATTTTAAAGTCGCCATACATGATAACAGAAAAATGGCTCCATAGCGCCACCTACATAGGTTAAACGGATCCCTGTCCCGCTACGATTGTCCTATGGCGACGAAAATTGTGTGGCATCCGTAGCACATCCAGATGAACAAAAACCTCTTTGATGTGTGTACCCTAAAATAGACAGAAAGTGAGGTATGATCATCTGACTGTCCAATTTTGGCCCAGTTTTGCACATTTACAGGGGTCATACTTTTGCCCGCTTCTCCTACACGGTTAACCCGATTAACTTCAAACTTGGGATGGACCATCTCAACACCTGGGACAACATCATTGTAAAAAATCTAAAGTTTTTGATATACTATATGACGTCGGCGACGCATCAAATTTAGAGTTTAAAAATTCTTACTTCATGAAGCATTGCCGGTTGTACGTTTAATCTAGAGCTACGAAAATTTGTACACATATGTAACAGGCTATGACCTACAAAAAACTCTTTTTGAACCATATGCTAAACCTCACAGGAAGTCCGCCATTTTGATTTATTTTGGAACGTGTTGCCATTTTTTTGGCCATTTCATTGGGGTCTTATTTTAACGAACTCCTCCTACAGTGTTTATCCGATCATCTTCAAACTTGGTGTGATTCATCTTAAGATGTTGAAGATGAAAAGTTATTGAAAGCTTTGTATTTCGTCGCACGCTGTTGTCATGGCATGCACTGTTTGCAAAGGAAAAAAAATATCCTTAAAGAAGCATTGCCAGTTGTACGAAGCAGCTAGAGCTACGAAAATTTGTAGACATATGTAACAGCCCAAGATGTACAAAAAAGTCTCTTGGTGCCCTGTGCTAAACCCAACAGGAAGTCCCCCAGGGGCCGGGCATCACATTTTAAGCTAAAAAACTCCTCTTTAACAAAGCATACCCGGCTGTACGTTTCACCTAGAGTTACCAAAATTTGTAGAGGTATATAACAGCCCTCGAGGTACAAAAAACTCTTTTTGAACCATATGCTAAACCTAACAGGATGTCCGCCATTTTTATTTACTTTGGAATGTGTTGCCATTTTTTGGGCCATTTCATAGGGGTCATATTTTAACGAACTCCTCCTACAGAGTTTATCCGATCATCTTCAAACTTGGTGTGACTCATCTTAAGATGTTGAGGATGAAAAGTTATTGAAAGTTCTTTATTTCGTCGCACGCTGTTGTCGTGGCATGCACTTTTTGCAAAGGAAAAAAATCCCTCTTAATGAAGCATTCCCAGTTGTACGAAGTAGCTAGAGCTACAAAAAATTGTAGACATATGTAACAGCCCACAGTGTACAAAAAAGTCTCTTGGTGCCATGTGCTAAACCCAACAGGAAGTCCCCCAGGGGCCGGGCATCACATTTTGAGCTAGAAAACTCCTCTTTAACGAAGCATTCCCGGTTGTACGTTTCACCTAGCGCGATGATAATTTGCAGGCATACATAAGAGCCCACGATGTACAAAAAAAGTCTCTTGGAACCATGTGATAAACCAAACAGGAAGTCTGCCATTTTGATTTACGATGGGATTTGTTGCCATTTTTTGTGGCCTTTTTCAGTTGTCATATTTTAACGAACTCCTCGTACAAAGTTCATCCGACCGTCTTCAAACTTGGTGTGTTTCATCTTAAGATGTTTAAGATGCAAAGTTATCAAAAGTTTTTTATTTTGTCGCACGCTGCTGCTATAGCGATGCAGTTTGCCAAGTGAAGTGCTGCTTTGTTTTTTTATCTATACATGTGTGAAAACTTATGAAACTTTGCAAACACATCAGACTTGTCATGAACATGAATTTTTAGAGATTTATTGTGCAATTTGCAATAAATAGCGCCCTCTAGACATTTTTATGAAGTATTTCCGATTGTATGATTCTGCTAGATTTGTGAAAATTAGGACAGACCCCTATCAGCCTAATACCTACAAAAAAGTATTATGTAGCCATTTGCCAAACCAAAGAGGAAGTCCGCTATTTTGATTTTATTTTGGGAATTATACATCATTTTTGGCCTCTTTCATTAAACTTTGCACAGACAAGGCATGGAAAAAACTAACATTTTAAATGGTCCTTGTTCCATGTAACAGTACCCCAACGTGCCAGTACCCTGACGTGCAAGTAACCCAACGTTGTGCTCAATAGCGCCCTCTATGCATTTTTATGGAGCATTTCCAATTGTATGATTCAAGCGATACACAACTAAAGATGACTTGACCTAGATTTGTGAAAACTGGGAGGCATACCTATTAGCTTAAGACCTACAAAAAGTATTCTGTAGCCGTATGCTAAACCTAAAAGGAAGTCCGCCATTTTGAATTTATTTTGGGAATTGCACACCATATTTTGCGTTTTGATTAAACTTTGCACATACAAGGCTTGTCAAAAACATTTTAGATGGTCCTTGTCCTATTTGACAGTACCCCAACGTGCCAGTACCCCGACGTGCAAGTACCCCAACGTGGTCCGGGTTGCGAGGGCCCTTTATAGCTGCTCGCAGCTCTAGTTATTATTATTCTTCTTCTTCTTCTTCTTTATTCTCCGCAAACAATCGCGATTTTGGGTACCTAAACATTCACGAAAACTCACCGAACTTTGCACACTCCTCAGGCCCGGCGAAAAATTTGATATTATTAAGTCGTCATAACAATGCGACTCGATAGCGCCCCCTAGCGTAGAAAAATAAAAACCAAGCCCGGCACGTTTGAGCTAGAGCAACAAAAATTGGCAGGCACGTGTAGCACCCCGAGACGCACAAAAAAGTCTATTGGGACCATGTAGCTAAAATGTACAGGAAGTGAGCTATGAATTTTTTAATGTCCAATTTTGGCCTATTTTGGCACATTCACTGTGGTCTTGCTTTTTCCCCCTTTGCAAACATTTTTCATCCAATTGACTTCAAACTTGGCATTTATCATCTCAAGACCTGAGAGAACAACTGGGCAAAACATCTGGCCTTTTCGAAATACTATATGACGGGGGCAGGGCATCAAATATTGCCTTTAAAATTTCATTTGTCCAGAAAGAGCAAATGCTTAATAACTCCCATGTTCAAGCTCCAAAAAATCTCAAACTTCTCAGGCAATGTTATAGTCACGGCCTGAAAACATCTATATGATAAAATTCAGTTATACATATAGCGCCACCTAGTGGTAACAATAAATGTCATACTTTACGTTTTTAGCTACTGCGCTGAGCTCGTTGAAGGGATCCAGTTGAAAATTGGTCAGAAAAGCCTTAAGATGTTGATCATGCCCCACACCGAATATTGTAACTTTTCGCCAAAGGGCGTGGCCGCTACGGTGCCGCAAAGTCTAAAGATTTTTCGTGACAATAAAAGCTGCATGAACTTGACCGAGATGATCCTATCTTCTCAAAATTTCACACATTTGATGAGAGTCCAGCCCTAAAGACATCTACTGACTTATATTTCATCTAACTGATAGCGCCACCTAGTGGCAATTTTTTTTCTTACGAATTTTCTTCTACGTTTTTCTCCAAACACGTTAACTGGACCTACCTCATATTTGCTCAGATGAGGGTTTCGGCCTTCATGATGTCACAACACGAAGTTTGTGAGTTTTCGCGAATTGCTGTGGGTGTGGCTAAGCGCTGTTCGCCAAGAAAACAACGCCAGTTTTGAGGGTCTAAACATGCACAGAAACTCATGAAACTTGGCACACACATCTGGCCTGGTAAAATGAGCAATATTTTATTGTTGATTGTGCTATTTTTACAAAAATGACTCAATAGCGCCCCCGAGAAGTTTTTAACGAAGCAGCCCCGGTTGTACGTTTAAGCAAGAACGACGAATATTTTTAGGTGTATGAGGGAGCCCAAGACCTACAAAAAAGTCTCTTGGACCCATATGCTAAAATGAACAGGAAGTTGGCTACGAATTTTTGAATGTCCCATTTTTGACTATTTTTGCACATTCACAGGGGGCAGACTTTTGCCCACTTCTCCTACACGTTTCATCTGACTGAGTTAAGACTTGACCTGGACCATGTCAAGACCTGAGCCAACGACAGGGGGAAAAAATCTTGACCTTTCGAAATACTATATGATGAAGGCGGGGCATCAAAATTTGTGTTTCGCACTGAAAAAGGATATGCTTAATAACTCCCCGGTACATGCTCCAAAAAATCCCAAACTTGACATGTATGTTTATCGTCAAGGCCTGAAGCTATCTCTATGACAACATTCAGTTATATATGCAGCGCCACCTAGCCCTTGAGGCATAAAAAAAAAATACCCCACATACGGTATTTTGTACAAAAAATGTAAACTCATTCTAAGTGTGATAACTAAGTCATTTATGAATATTCTTTTAGTTTCCACCACTCAAAATGTTCACTGGCATCAGACTTATCCAAACATATATATATTTTTATTTATTTTTGATAGCCTCTGTGGACATTAAAAGCAATATCGTGAATGAAGGATATGCTTAATAACTCCACGGTACATGCTCCAAAAAAAATCCCACACTTGACATGTATGCTTATAATCAAGGCCTGAAGGTATCTCGATGACAACATTCAGTTATAAATACAGCGCCACCTTGCCCTTGAGGCTTATATAAAAAAAAAAAACCCACATACGGTATTTTGTACAAAAAATGTAAACTCATTCTAAGTGTGATAACTCAGTCATTTATGAATATTCTTTTAGTTTCCACCACTCAAAATGTTCACTGGCTTCACACCGATCCAAACGTATGTACGTTTCCATTTTGTTTTATTCATTTTTGATTGCCCCTTTGGACAATAAAAGTAACTTTGTGCAATGAGTACAACGAGCGATGATGTATATATACACTTTTACAAAAAATACCAATCAGGGCAACTCATTGCCTAAAAATAAAAAAGGACGCAGATTTTTGCAGGTCTTAACAATCCCCAAAACCCGTTGAGCTTGATACACATTGGCAAAAAAAATATTCTACATGTAAACGTTTATTATGCCATTTTCAAAGAAATTTTGCTTCCAATATGCCAGTACCCCAACGTGCCAGTACCCTAACGTGCAAGTACCGCAACGTGCAAGGACTCCAACGTGGCCCGGGCTGCGAGGGCCCTTTATAGCTGCTCGCAGCTCTAGTTAGGGCCCGAGCAGCGACCGCTGCGAGGTCCCTATTGTTTTTGTAAAAATTCTTCTTCTTCTTCTTCTTCTTCTTCTTCTTCTTCTTTATTCTCCGTAAACGATCGCGATTTTGGCTACCTAAACATTCACGAAAACTCACCGAACTTTGCACACTCCTCAGGCCCGGCGAAAAATTTGATATTATTAAGTCGTCATAACAATGCGACTCGATAGCGCCCCCTAGCGTAGAAAAATAAAAACCAAGCCCGGCACGTTTGAGCTAGAGCAACAAAAATTGGCAGGCACGTGTAGCACCCCGAGACGCACAAAAAAGTCTATTGGGACCATGTAGCTAAAATGTACAGGAAGTGAGCTATGAATTTTTTAATGTCCAATTTTGGCCTATTTTGGCACATTCACTGTGGTCATGCTTTTTCCCCCTTTGCAAACATTTTTCATCCAATTGACTTCAAACTTGGCATTTATCATCTCAAGACCTGAGAGAACAACTGGGCAAAACATCTTGCCTTTTTGAAATACTATATGACGGGGGCGGGGCATCAAATATTGCCTTTAAAATTCCATTTGTCCAGAAAGAGCAAATGCTTAATAACTCCCATGTTTAAGCTCCAAAAAATCTCAAACTTCTCAGGCAACGTAATAGTCACGGCCTGAAAACATCTATATGATAAAATTCAGTTATACATATAGCGCCACCTAGTGGTTACAATAAATGTCATACTTTACGTTTTTAGCTACTGTGCTGAGCTTGTTGAAGGGATCCATTTGAAAATTGGTCAGAAAAGCCTTAAGATGTTGATCATGCCCCACACCGAATATTGTAACTTTTCGCCAAAGGGCGTGGCCGCTACGGTGACGCAAAGTCTGAAGATTTTTCGTGACAATAAAAGCTGCATTAACTTGACCGAGATGATCCTATCTTCTCAAAATTTCACACATTTGATGAGAGTCCAGCCCTAAAGACATCTACTGACTTATATTTCATCTAACTGATAGCGCCACCTAGTGGCAATTTTTTTTCTTACGAATTTTCTTCTACCTTTTTCTCCAAACACGTTAACTGGACCTACCTCATATTTGCTCAGATGAGGGTTTCGGCCTTCATGATGTCACAGCACGAAGTTTGTGAGTTTTCGCGAATTGCTGTGGGTGTGGCTAAGCGCTGTTCGCCAAGAAAACGCCAGTTTTGAGGGTCTAAACATGCACAGAAACTCATGAAACTTGGCACACACATCTGGCCTGGTAAAATGAGCAATATTTTATTGTTGATTGTGCTATTTTTACAAAAATGACTCAATAGCGCCCCCGAGAAGTTTTTAACGAAGCAGCCCCGGTTGTACGTTTAAGCAAGAACGACGAATATTTTTAGGTGTATGAGGGAGCCCAAGACCTACAAAAAAGTCTCTTGGACCCATATGCTAAAATGAACAGGAAGTTAGCTACGAATTTTTGAATGTCCCATTTTTGACTATTTTTGCACATTCACAGGGGGCAGACTTTTGCCCACTTCTCCTACACGTTTCATCTGACTGAGTTAAGACTTGACCTGGACCATGTCAAGACCTGAGCCAACGACAGGGGGAAAAATCTTGACCTTTCGAAATACTACATGATGAAGGCGGGGCATCAAAATTTGTGTTTCGCACTGAAAAAGGATATGCTTAATAACTCCCCGGTACATGCTCCAAAAAATCCCAAACTTGACATGTATGTTTATCGTCAAGGCCTGAAGCTATCTCTATGACAACATTCAGTTATATATGCAGCGCCACCTAGCCCTTGAGGCATAAAAAAAAAATACCCCACATACGGTATTTTGTACAAAAAATGTAAACTCATTCTAAGTGTGATAACGAAGTCATTTATGAATATTCT
Source organism: Festucalex cinctus (assembly GCF_051991245.1). Lineage (NCBI taxonomy): Eukaryota > Metazoa > Chordata > Actinopteri > Syngnathiformes > Syngnathidae > Festucalex > Festucalex cinctus. The sequence goes on along the minus strand of NC_135421.1, from coordinate 1,808,855 downwards.
TTTAGTTTCCACCACTCAAAATGTTCACTGGCATCAGACTTATCCAAACATATATATATTTTTATTTATTTTTGATAACCTCTATGGACATTAAAAGCAATATCGTGAATGAAGGATATGCTTAATAACTCCACGGTACATGCTCCAAAAAAAATCCCACACTTGACATGTATGCTTATAATCAAGGCCTGAAGGTATCTCTATGACAACATTCAGTTATAAATACAGCGCCACCTAGCCCTTGAGGCTTATATAAAAAATACCCCACATACGGTATTTTGTACAAAAAATGTACACTCATTCTAAGTGTGATAACTAAGTCATTTATGAATATTCTTTTAGTTTCCACCACTCAAATTGTTCACTGGCTTCACACAGATCCAAACGTATGTACGTTTCCATTTTGTTTTATTCATTTTTGATTGCCCCTTTGGACAATAAAAGTAACATTGTGCAACGAGTACAACGAGCGATGATGTGTATATACACTTTTACAAAAAAATACCAATCAGGGCAACTCATTGCCTAAAAATAAAAAAGGACGCTGATTTTTGCAGGTCTTAACAATCACCAAAACCCGTTGAGCTTGATACACACACTGGCAAAAAAATATTCTACATGTAAACGTTTATTATGCCATTTTCAAAGAAATTTTGCTTCCAATATGCCAGTACCCCAATGTGCCAGTACCCCAACGTGCAAGTACCCCAACGTGCAAGGACCCCAATGTGGCCCGGGCTGCGAGGGCCCTTTATAGCTGCTCGCAGCTCTAGTTATTATTCTTCTTCTTCTTCTTCTTCTTCTTTATTCTCCGCAAACAATCGCGATTTTGGGTACCTAAATATTCACGAAAACTCACCGAACTTTGCACACTCCTCAGGTCCGGCGAAAAATTTGATATTATGAAGTCGTTATAACAATGCGACTCGATAGCGCCCCCTAGCGTAGAAAAATAAAAACCAAGCCCGGCACGTTTGAGCTAGAGCAACAAAAATTGGCAGGCACGTGTAGCACCCCGAGACGCACAAAAAAGTCTATTGGGACCATGTAGCTAAAATGTACAGGAAGTGAGCTATGAATTTTTTAATGTCCAATTTTGGCCTATTTTGGCACATTCACTGTGGTCTTGCTTTTTCCCCCTTTGCAAACATTTTTCATCCAATTGACTTCAAACTTGGCATTTATCATCTCAAGACCTGAGAGAACAACTGGGCAAAACATCTGGCCTTTTCGAAATACTATATGACGGGGGCAGGGCATCAAATATTGCCTTTAAAATTTCATTTGTCCAGAAAGAGCAAATGCTTAATAACTCCCATGTTCAAGCTCCAAAAAATCTCAAACTTCTCAGGCAATGTTATAGTCACGGCCTGAAAACATCTATATGATAAAATTCAGTTATACATATAGCGCCACCTAGTGGTAACAATAAATGTCATACTTTACGTTTTTAGCTACTGCGCTGAGCTCGTTGAAGGGATCGAGTTGAAAATTGGTCAGAAAAGCCTTAAGATGTTGATCATGCCCCACACCGAATATTGTAACTTTTCGCCAAAGGGCGTGGCCGCTACGGTGCCGCAAAGTCTAAAGATTTTTCGTGACAATAAAAGCTGCATGAACTTGACCGAGATGATCCTATCTTCTCAAAATTTCACACATTTGATGAGAGTCCAGCCCTAAAGACATCTACTGACTTATATTTCATCTAACTGATAGCGCCACCTAGTGGCAATTTTTTTTCTTACGAATTTTCTTCTACGTTTTTCTCCAAACACGTTAACTGGACCTACCTCATATTTGCTCAGATGAGGGTTTCGGCCTTCATGATGTCACAACACGAAGTTTGTGAGTTTTCGCGAATTGCTGTGGGTGTGGCTAAGCGCTGTTCGCCAAGAAAACAACGCCAGTTTTGAGGGTCTAAACATGCACAGAAACTCATGAAACTTGGCACACACATCTGGCCTGGTAAAATGAGCAATATTTTATTGTTGATTGTGCTATTTTTACAAAAATGACTCAATAGCGCCCCCGAGAAGTTTTTAACGAAGCAGCCCCGGTTGTACGTTTAAGCAAGAACGACGAATATTTTTAGGTGTATGAGGGAGCCCAAGACCTACAAAAAAGTCTCTTGTACCCATATGCTAAAATGAACAGGAAGTGAGCTACGAATTTTTGAATGTCCCATTTTTGACGATTTTTGCACATTCACAGGGGGCAGACTTTTGCCCACTTCTCCTACACGTTTCATCCGACTGAGTTAAGACTTGGCCTGGACCATGTCAAGACCTGAGCCAACGACAGGGGGAAAAATTTTGACTTTTCGAAATACTATATGATGAGGGCGGGGCATCAAAATTTGTGTTTCACAATGAAAAAGTATATGCTTGATAACTCCCCGGTACATGCTTCAAAAAATCCCAAACTTGACATGTATGTTTATCGTCAAGGCCTGAAGTTATCTCTATGACAACATTCAGTTATATATGCAGCGCCACCTAGCCCTTGAGGCATGAAAAAAAAATACCCCACATACGGTATTTTGTACAAAGAATGTAAACTCATTCTAAGTGTGATAACTAAGTCATTTATGAATATTCTTTTAGTTTCCACCACTCAAAATGTTCACTGGCATCAGACTTATCCAAACATATATATATTTTTATTTATTTTTGATAGCCTCTATGGACATTAAAAGCAATATCGTGAATGAAGGATATGCTTAATAACTCCACGGTACATGCTCCAAAAAAAAATCCCACACTTGACATGTATGCTTATAATCAAGGCCTGAAGGTATCTCTATGACAACATTCAGTTATAAATACAGCGCCACCTAGCCCTTGAGGCTTATATATAAAAAAAAAAAATACCCCACATACGGTATTTTGTACAAAAAATGTACACTCATTCTAAGTGTGATAACTAAGTCATTTATGAATATTCTTTTAGTTTCCACCACTCAAATTGTTCACTGGCTTCACACCGATCCAAACGTATGTACGTTTCCATTTTCTTTTATTCATTTTTGATTGCCCCTTTGGACAATAAAAGTAACATTGTGCAATGAGTACAACGAGCGATGATGTGTATATACACTTTTACAAAAAAATACCAATCAGGGCAACTCATTGCCTAAAAATAAAAAAGGACGCTGATTTTTGCAGGTCTTAACAATCACCAAAACCCGTTGAGCTTGACACACACACTGGCAAAAAAATATTCTACATGTAAACGTTTATTATGCCATTTTCAAAGAAATTTTGCTTCCAATATGCCAGTACCCCAACGTGCCAGTACCCCAACGTGCAAGTACCCCAACGTGCAAGGACCCCAACGTGGCCCGGGCTGCGAGGGCCCTTTATAGCTGCTCGCAGCTCTAGTTAGGGCCCGAGCAGCGACCGCTGCGAGGTCCCTATTGTTTTTGTAAAAATTATTATTAGGGCCCGAGCAGCGACCGCTGCGAGGTCCCTATTGTTTTTGTAAAAAGTATTATTATTATTATTATTATTATTATTATTATTATTCTTCTTCTTCTTTATTCTCCGCAAACAATCGCGATTTGGGTACCTAAATATTCACGAAAACTCACCAAACTTTGCACACTCCTCAGGTCCGGCGAAAAATTTGATATTATGAAGTCGTTATAACAACGCGACTCTATAGCGCCCCCTAGAGTAGAAAAATACAAACCAAGCCCGACACGTTTGAGCTAGAGCAACGAAAATTGGCAGGCACGTGTAGCACCCCGAGACGCACAAAAAAGTCTATTGGGACCATGTAGCTAAAATGTACAGGAAGTGAGCTATGAATTTTTTAATGTCCAATTTTGGCCTATTTTGGCACATTCACTGTGGTCATGCTTTTTCCCCCTTTGCAAACATTTTTCATCCAATTTACTTCAAACTTGGCATTTATCATCTCAAGACCTAAGAGAACAGCTGGGCAAAACATCTTGCCTTTTCGAAATACTATACGACGGGGGCGGAGCATCAAATATTGCCTTTAAAATTTCATTTGTCCAGAAAGAGCAAATGCTTAATAACTCCCATGTTCAAGCTCCAAAAAATCTCAAACTTCTCAGGCAACGTAATAGTCACAGCCTGAAAACATCTATATGACAAAATTCAGTTATACATATAGCGCCACCTAGTGGTTACAATAAATGTCATACTTTACATTTTTAGCTACTGTGCTGAGCTTGTTGAAGGGATCCATGTGAAAATTGGTCAGAAAAGCCTTAAGATGTTGATCATGCCCCACACCGAATATTGTAACTTTTCGTCAAAGGGCGTGGCCGCTACGGTGACGCAAAATCTGAAGATTTTTCGTGAAAATAAAAGCTGCATTAACTTGACCGAGATCATCCTATCTTCTCAAAATTTCACACATTTGATGAGAGTCCAGCTCTAAAGACATCTACTAACTTACATTTCATCTAACTGATAGCGCCACCTAGTGGCAATTTTTTTTCTTACGAATTTTCTTCTACGTTTTTCTCCAAACACGTTAACTGGACCTACCTCATATTTGCTCAGAGGAGGGTTTCGGCCTTCATGATGTCACAACACGAAGTTTGTGAGTTTTCGCGAATTGCTGTAGGCGTGGCTAAGCGCTGTTCGCCAAGAAAACAACGCCAGTTTTGAGGGTCTAAACATGCACAGAAACTCCTGAAACTTGGCACACACATCTGGCCTGGTAAAATGAGCAATATTTTATTGTTGATTGTGCTATTTTTACAAAAATGACTCAATAGCGCCCCCTTGAAATTTTTAACGAAGCAGCCCCGGTTGTACGTTTAAGCAAGAACGCCGAATATTTTTAAGTGTATGAGGGAGCCCAAGACCTACAAAAAAGTCTCTTGTACCCATATGCTAAAATGAACAGGAAGTGAGCTACGAATTTTTGAATGTCCCATTTTTGACGATTTTTGCACATTCACAGGGGGCAGACTTTTGCCCACTTCTCCTACACGTTTCATCCGACTGAGTTAAGACTTGGCCTGGACCATGTCAAGACCTGAGCCAACGACAGGGGGAAAAATTTTGACTTTTCGAAATACTATATGATGAGGGCGGGGCATCAAAATTTGTGTTTCACAATGAAAAAGGATATGCTTGATAACTCCCCGGTACATGCTCCAAAAAATCCCAAACTTGACATGTATGTTTATCGTCAAGGCCTGAAGTTATCTCTATGACAACATTCAGTTATATATGCAGCGCCACCTAGCCCTTGAGGCATGAAAAAAAAATACCCCACATACGGTATTTTGTACAAAAAATGTACACTCATTCTAAGTGTGATAACTAAGTCATTTATGAATATTTTTTTAGTTTCCACCACTCAAAATGTTCACTGGCATCAGACTTATCCAAACATATATATATTTTTATTTATTTTTGATAGCCTCTATGGACATTAAAAGCAATATCGTGAATGAAGGATATGCTTAATAACTCCACGGTACATGCTCCAAAAAAAAATCCCACACTTGACATGTATGCTTATAATCAAGGCCTGAAGGTATCTCTATGACAACATTCAGTTATAAATACAGCGCCACCTAGCCCTTGAGGCTTATATAAAAAAAAATAAAAATACCCCACATACGGTATTTTGTACAAAAAATGTACACTCATTCTAAGTGTGATAACTAAGTCATTTATGAATATTCTTTTAGTTTCCACCACTCAAATTGTTCACTGGCTTCACACAATTCCAAACGTATGTACGTTTCCATTTTGTTTTATTCATTTTTGATTGCCCCTTTGGACAATAAAAGTAACATTGTGCAATGAGTACAACGAGCGATGATGTGTATATACACTTTTACAAAAAAATACCAATCAGGGCAACTCATTGCCTAAAAATAAAAAAGGACGCTGATTTTTGCAGGTCTTAACAATCACCAAAACCCGTTGAGCTTGACACACACACTGGCAAAAAAATATTCTACATGTAAACGTTTATTATGCCATTTTAAAAGAAATTTTGCTTCCAATATGCCAGTACCCCAACGTGCCAGTACCCCAATGTGCAAGTACCCCAACGTGCAAGGACCCCAACGTGGCCCGGGCTGCGAGGGCCCTTTATAGCTGCTCGCAGCTCTAGTTATTATTATTCTTCTTCTTCTTCTTCTTTATTCTCCGCAAACAATCGCGATTTTGGGTACCTAAACATTCACGAAAACTCACCGAACTTTGCACACTCCTCAGGCCCGGCGAAAAATTTGATATTAAGTCGTCATAACAATGCGACTCGATAGCGCCCCCTAGCGTAGAAAAATAAAAACCAAGCCCGGCACGTTTGAGCTAGAGCAACAAAAATTGGCAGGCACGTGTAGCACCCCGAGACGCACAAAAAAGTCTATTGGGACCATGTAGCTAAAATGTACAGGAAGTGAGCTATGAATTTTTTAATGTCCAATTTTGGCCTATTTTGGCACATTCACTGTGGTCTTGCTTTTTCCCCCTTTGCAAACATTTTTCATCCAATTGACTTCAAACTTGGCATTTATCATCTCAAGACCTGAGAGAACAACTGGGCAAAACATCTGGCCTTTTCGAAATACTATATGACGGGGGCAGGGCATCAAATATTGCCTTTAAAATTTCATTTGTCCAGAAAGAGCAAATGCTTAATAACTCCCATGTTCAAGCTCCAAAAAATCTCAAACTTCTCAGGCAATGTTATAGTCACGGCCTGAAAACATCTATATGATAAAATTCAGTTATACATATAGCGCCACCTAGTGGTAACAATAAATGTCATACTTTACGTTTTTAGCTACTGCGCTGAGCTCGTTGAAGGGATCCAGTTGAAAATTGGTCAGAAAAGCCTTAAGATGTTGATCATGCCCCACACCGAATATTGTAACTTTTCGTCAAAGGGCGTGGCCGCTACGGTGCCGCAAATTCTAAAGATTTTTCGTGACAATAAAAGCTGCATGAACTTGACCGAGATGATCCTATCTTCTCAAAATTTCACACATTTGATGAGAGTCCAGCCCTAAAGACATCTACTGACTTATGTTTCATCTAACTGATAGCGCCACCTTGTGGCAATTTTTTTTCTTACGAATTTTCTTCTACGTTTTTCTCCAAACACGTTAACTGGACCTACCTCATATTTGCTCAGATGAGGGTTTCGGCCTTCATGATGTCACAACACGAAGTTTGTGAGTTTTCGCGAATTGCTGTGGGTGTGGCTAAGCGCTGTTCGCCAAGAAAACAACGCCAGTTTTGAGGGTCTAAACATGCACAGAAACTCATGAAACTTGGCACACACATCTGGCCTGGTAAAATGAGCAATATTTTATTGTTGATTGTGCTATTTTTACAAAAATGACTCAATAGCGCCCCCGAGAAGTTTTTAACGAAGCAGCCCCGGTTGTACGTTTAAGCAAGAACGACGAATATTTTTAGGTGTATGAGGGAGCCCAAGACCTACAAAAAAGTCTCTTGGACCCATATGCTAAAATGAACAGGAAGTTGGCTACGAATTTTTGAATGTCCCATTTTTGACTATTTTTGCACATTCACAGGGGGCAGACTTTTGCCCACTTCTCCTACACGTTTCATCTGACTGAGTTAAGACTTGACCTGGACCATGTCAAGACCTGAGCCAACGACAGGGGGAAAAAATCTTGACCTTTCGAAATACTATATGATGAAGGCGGGGCATCAAAATTTGTGTTTCGCACTGAAAAAGGATATGCTTAATAACTCCCCGGTACATGCTCCAAAAAATCCCAAACTTGACATGTATGTTTATCGTCAAGGCCTGAAGCTATCTCTATGACAACATTCAGTTATATATGCAGCGCCACCTAGCCCTTGAGGCATAAAAAAAAAATACCCCACATACGGTATTTTGTACAAAAAATGTAAACTCATTCTAAGTGTGATAACTAAGTCATTTATGAATATTCTTTTAGTTTCCACCACTCAAAATGTTCACTGGCATCAGACTTATCCAAACATATATATATTTTTATTTATTTTTGATAGCCTCTGTGGACATTAAAAGCAATATCGTGAATGAAGGATATGCTTAATAACTCCACGGTACATGCTCCAAAAAAAATCCCACACTTGACATGTATGCTTATAATCAAGGCCTGAAGGTATCTCGATGACAACATTCAGTTATAAATACAGCGCCACCTTGCCCTTGAGGCTTATATAAAAAAAAAAACCCCACATACGGTATTTTGTACAAAAAATGTAAACTCATTCTAAGTGTGATAACTCAGTCATTTATGAATATTCTTTTAGTTTCCACCACTCAAAATGTTCACTGGCTTCACACCGATCCAAACGTATGTACGTTTCCATTTTGTTTTATTCATTTTTGATTGCCCCTTTGGACAATAAAAGTAACTTTGTGCAATGAGTACAACGAGCGATGATGTATATATACACTTTTACAAAAAATACCAATCAGGGCAACTCATTGCCTAAAAATAAAAAAGGACGCAGATTTTTGCAGGTCTTAACAATCCCCAAAACCCGTTGAGCTTGATACACATTGGCAAAAAAAATATTCTACATGTAAACGTTTATTATGCCATTTTCAAAGAAATTTTGCTTCCAATATGCCAGTACCCCAACGTGCCAGTACCCTAACGTGCAAGTACCGCAACGTGCAAGGACTCCAACGTGGCCCGGGCTGCGAGGGCCCTTTATAGCTGCTCGCAGCTCTAGTTAGGGCCCGAGCAGCGACCGCTGCGAGGTCCCTATTGTTTTTGTAAAAATTCTTCTTCTTCTTCTTCTTCTTCTTCTTCTTTATTCTCCGTAAACGATCGCGATTTTGGCTACCTAAACATTCACGAAAACTCACCGAACTTTGCACACTCCTCAGGCCCGGCGAAAAATTTGATATTATTAAGTCGTCATAACAATGCGACTCGATAGCGCCCCCTAGCGTAGAAAAATAAAAACCAAGCCCGGCACGTTTGAGCTAGAGCAACAAAAATTGGCAGGCACGTGTAGCACCCCGAGACGCACAAAAAAGTCTATTGGGACCATGTAGCTAAAATGTACAGGAAGTGAGCTATGAATTTTTTAATGTCCAATTTTGGCCTATTTTGGCACATTCACTGTGGTCATGCTTTTTCCCCCTTTGCAAACATTTTTCATCCAATTGACTTCAAACTTGGCATTTATCATCTCAAGACCTGAGAGAACAACTGGGCAAAACATCTTGCCTTTTTGAAATACTATATGACGGGGGCGGGGCATCAAATATTGCCTTTAAAATTCCATTTGTCCAGAAAGAGCAAATGCTTAATAACTCCCATGTTTAAGCTCCAAAAAATCTCAAACTTCTCAGGCAACGTAATAGTCACGGCCTGAAAACATCTATATGATAAAATTCAGTTATACATATAGCGCCACCTAGTGGTTACAATAAATGTCATACTTTACGTTTTTAGCTACTGTGCTGAGCTTGTTGAAGGGATCCATTTGAAAATTGGTCAGAAAAGCCTTAAGATGTTGATCATGCCCCACACCGAATATTGTAACTTTTCGCCAAAGGGCGTGGCCGCTACGGTGACGCAAAGTCTGAAGATTTTTCGTGACAATAAAAGCTGCATTAACTTGACCGAGATGATCCTATCTTCTCAAAATTTCACACATTTGATGAGAGTCCAGCCCTAAAGACATCTACTGACTTATATTTCATCTAACTGATAGCGCCACCTAGTGGCAATTTTTTTTCTTACGAATTTTCTTCTACGTTTTTCTCCAAACACGTTAACTGGACCTACCTCATATTTGCTCAGATGAGGGTTTCGGCCTTCATGATGTCACAGCACGAAGTTTGTGAGTTTTCGCGAATTGCTGTGGGTGTGGCTAAGCGCTGTTCGCCAAGAAAACGCCAGTTTTGAGGGTCTAAACATGCACAGAAACTCATGAAACTTGGCACACACATCTGGCCTGGTAAAATGAGCAATATTTTATTGTTGATTGTGCTATTTTTACAAAAATGACTCAATAGCGCCCCCGAGAAGTTTTTAACGAAGCAGCCCCGGTTGTACGTTTAAGCAAGAACGACGAATATTTTTAGGTGTATGAGGGAGCCCAAGACCTACAAAAAAGTCTCTTGGACCCATATGCTAAAATGAACAGGAAGTTAGCTACGAATTTTTGAATGTCCCATTTTTGACTATTTTTGCACATTCACAGGGGGCAGACTTTTGCCCACTTCTCCTACACGTTTCATCTGACTGAGTTAAGACTTGACCTGGACCATGTCAAGACCTGAGCCAACGACAGGGGGAAAAATCTTGACCTTTCGAAATACTACATGATGAAGGCGGGGCATCAAAATTTGTGTTTCGCACTGAAAAAGGATATGCTTAATAACTCCCCGGTACATGCTCCAAAAAATCCCAAACTTGACATGTATGTTTATCGTCAAGGCCTGAAGCTATCTCTATGACAACATTCAGTTATATATGCAGCGCCACCTAGCCCTTGAGGCATAAAAAAAAAATACCCCACATACGGTATTTTGTACAAAAAATGTAAACTCATTCTAAGTGTGATAACGAAGTCATTTATGAATATTCTTTTAGTTTCCACCACTCAAAATGTTCACTGGCATCAGACTTATCCAAACATATATATATTTTTATTTATTTTTGATAACCTCTATGGACATTAAAAGCAATATCGTGAATGAAGGATATGCTTAATAACTCCACGGTACATGCTCCAAAAAAAATCCCACACTTGACATGTATGCTTATAATCAAGGCCTGAAGGTATCTCTATGACAACATTCAGTTATAAATACAGCGCCACCTAGCCCTTGAGGCTTATATAAAAAATACCCCACATACGGTATTTTGTACAAAAAATGTACACTCATTCTAAGTGTGATAACTAAGTCATTTATGAATATTCTTTTAGTTTCCACCACTCAAATTGTTCACTGGCTTCACACCGATCCAAACGTATGTACGTTTCCATTTTGTTTTATTCATTTTTGATTGCCCCTTTGGACAATAAAAGTAACATTGTGCAACGAGTACAACGAGCGATGATGTGTATATACACTTTTACAAAAAAATACCAATCAGGGCAACTCATTGCCTAAAAATAAAAAAGGACGCTGATTTTTGCAGGTCTTAACAATCACCAAAACCCGTTGAGCTTGATACACACACTGGCAAAAAAATATTCTACATGTAAACGTTTATTATGCCATTTTCAAAGAAATTTTGCTTCCAATATGCCAGTACCCCAATGTGCCAGTACCCCAACGTGCAAGTACCCCAACGTGCAAGGACCCCAATGTGGCCCGGGCTGCGAGGGCCCTTTATAGCTGCTCGCAGCTCTAGTTATTATTCTTCTTCTTCTTCTTCTTCTTCTTTATTCTCCGCAAACAATCGCGATTTTGGGTACCTAAATATTCACGAAAACTCACCGAACTTTGCACACTCCTCAGGTCCGGCGAAAAATTTGATATTATGAAGTCGTTATAACAATGCGACTCGATAGCGCCCCCTAGCGTAGAAAAATAAAAACCAAGCCCGGCACGTTTGAGCTAGAGCAACAAAAATTGGCAGGCACGTGTAGCACCCCGAGACGCACAAAAAAGTCTATTGGGACCATGTAGCTAAAATGTACAGGAAGTGAGCTATGAATTTTTTAATGTCCAATTTTGGCCTATTTTGGCACATTCACTGTGGTCTTGCTTTTTCCCCCTTTGCAAACATTTTTCATCCAATTGACTTCAAACTTGGCATTTATCATCTCAAGACCTGAGAGAACAACTGGGCAAAACATCTGGCCTTTTCGAAATACTATATGACGGGGGCAGGGCATCAAATATTGCCTTTAAAATTTCATTTGTCCAGAAAGAGCAAATGCTTAATAACTCCCATGTTCAAGCTCCAAAAAATCTCAAACTTCTCAGGCAATGTTATAGTCACGGCCTGAAAACATCTATATGATAAAATTCAGTTATACATATAGCGCCACCTAGTGGTAACAATAAATGTCATACTTTACGTTTTTAGCTACTGCGCTGAGCTCGTTGAAGGGATCCAGTTGAAAATTGGTCAGAAAAGCCTTAAGATGTTGATCATGCCCCACACCGAATATTGTAACTTTTCGCCAAAGGGCGTGGCCGCTACGGTGCCGCAAAGTCTAAAGATTTTTCGTGACAATAAAAGCTGCATGAACTTGACCGAGATGATCCTATCTTCTCAAAATTTCACACATTTGATGAGAGTCCAGCCCTAAAGACATCTACTGACTTATATTTCATGTAACTGATAGCGCCACCTAGTGGCAATTTTTTTTCTTACGAATTTTCTTCTACGTTTTTCTCCAAACACGTTAACTGGACCTACCTCATATTTGCTCAGATGAGGGTTTCGGCCTTCATGATGTCACAACACGAAGTTTGTGAGTTTTCGCGAATTGCTGTGGGTGTGGCTAAGCGCTGTTCGCCAAGAAAACAACGCCAGTTTTGAGGGTCTAAACATGCACAGAAACTCATGAAACTTGGCACACACATCTGGCCTGGTAAAATGAGCAATATTTTATTGTTGATTGTGCTATTTTTACAAAAATGACTCAATAGCGCCCCCGAGAAGTTTTTAACGAAGCAGCCCCGGTTGTACGTTTAAGCAAGAACGACGAATATTTTTAGGTGTATGAGGGAGCCCAAGACCTACAAAAAAGTCTCTTGGACCCATATGCTAAAATGAACAGGAAGTTGGCTACGAATTTTTGAATGTCCCATTTTTGACTATTTTTGCACATTCACAGGGGGCAGACTTTTGCCCACTTCTCCTACACGTTTCATCTGACTGAGTTAAGACTTGACCTGGACCATGTCAAGACCTGAGCCAACGACAGGGGGAAAAAATCTTGACCTTTCGAAATACTATATGATGAAGGCGGGGCATCAAAATTTGTGTTTCGCACTGAAAAAGGATATGCTTAATAACTCCCCGGTACATGCTCCAAAAAATCCCAAACTTGACATGTATGTTTATCGTCAAGGCCTGAAGCTATCTCTATGACAACATTCAGTTATATATGCAGCGCCACCTAGCCCTTGAGGCGTATCCCACATACGGTATTTTGTACAAAAAATGTAAACTCATTCTAAGTGTGATAACTAAGTCATTTATGAATATTCTTTTAGTTTCCACCACTCAAAATGTTCACTGGCATCAGACTTATCCAAACATATATATATTTTTATTTATTTTTGATAGCCTCTGTGGACATTAAAAGCAATATCGTGAATGAAGGATATGCTTAATAACTCCACGGTACATGCTCCAAAAAAAATCCCACACTTGACATGTATGCTTATAATCAAGGCCTGAAGGTATCTCGATGACAACATTCAGTTATAAATACAGCGCCACCTTGCCCTTGAGGCTTATATAAAAAAAAAAAACCCACATACGGTATTTTGTACAAAAAATGTAAACTCATTCTAAGTGTGATAACTCAGTCATTTATGAATATTCTTTTAGTTTCCACCACTCAAAATGTTCACTGGCTTCACACCGATCCAAACGTATGTACGTTTCCATTTTGTTTTATTCATTTTTGATTGCCCCTTTGGACAATAAAAGTAACTTTGTGCAATGAGTACAACGAGCGATGATGTATATATACACTTTTACAAAAAATACCAATCAGGGCAACTCATTGCCTAAAAATAAAAAAGGACGCAGATTTTTGCAGGTCTTAACAATCCCCAAAACCCGTTGAGCTTGATACACATTGGCAAAAAAAATATTCTACATGTAAACGTTTATTATGCCATTTTCAAAGAAATTTTGCTTCCAATATGCCAGTACCCCAACGTGCCAGTACCCTAACGTGCAAGTACCGCAACGTGCAAGGACTCCAACGTGGCCCGGGCTGCGAGGGCCCTTTATAGCTGCTCGCAGCTCTAGTTAGGGCCCGAGCAGCGACCGCTGCGAGGTCCCTATTGTTTTTGTAAAAATTCTTCTTCTTCTTCTTCTTCTTCTTCTTCTTCTTCTTTATTCTCCGTAAACGATCGCGATTTTGGCTACCTAAACATTCACGAAAACTCACCGAACTTTGCACACTCCTCAGGCCCGGCGAAAAATTTGATATTATTAAGTCGTCATAACAATGCGACTCGATAGCGCCCCCTAGCGTAGAAAAATAAAAACCAAGCCCGGCACGTTTGAGCTAGAGCAACAAAAATTGGCAGGCACGTGTAGCACCCCGAGACGCACAAAAAAGTCTATTGGGACCATGTAGCTAAAATGTACAGGAAGTGAGCTATGAATTTTTTAATGTCCAATTTTGGCCTATTTTGGCACATTCACTGTGGTCATGCTTTTTCCCCCTTTGCAAACATTTTTCATCCAATTGACTTCAAACTTGGCATTTATCATCTCAAGACCTGAGAGAACAACTGGGCAAAACATCTTGCCTTTTTGAAATACTATATGACGGGGGCGGGGCATCAAATATTGCCTTTAAAATTCCATTTGTCCAGAAAGAGCAAATGCTTAATAACTCCCATGTTTAAGCTCCAAAAAATCTCAAACTTCTCAGGCAACGTAATAGTCACGGCCTGAAAACATCTATATGATAAAATTCAGTTATACATATAGCGCCACCTAGTGGTTACAATAAATGTCATACTTTACGTTTTTAGCTACTGTGCTGAGCTTGTTGAAGGGATCCATTTGAAAATTGGTCAGAAAAGCCTTAAGATGTTGATCATGCCCCACACCGAATATTGTAACTTTTCGCCAAAGGGCGTGGCCGCTACGGTGACGCAAAGTCTGAAGATTTTTCGTGACAATAAAAGCTGCATTAACTTGACCGAGATGATCCTATCTTCTCAAAATTTCACACATTTGATGAGAGTCCAGCCCTAAAGACATCTACTGACTTATATTTCATCTAACTGATAGCGCCACCTAGTGGCAATTTTTTTTCTTACGAATTTTCTTCTACGTTTTTCTCCAAACACGTTAACTGGACCTACCTCATATTTGCTCAGATGAGGGTTTCGGCCTTCATGATGTCACAGCACGAAGTTTGTGAGTTTTCGCGAATTGCTGTGGGTGTGGCTAAGCGCTGTTCGCCAAGAAAACGCCAGTTTTGAGGGTCTAAACATGCACAGAAACTCATGAAACTTGGCACACACATCTGGCCTGGTAAAATGAGCAATATTTTATTGTTGATTGTGCTATTTTTACAAAAATGACTCAATAGCGCCCCCGAGAAGTTTTTAACGAAGCAGCCCCGGTTGTACGTTTAAGCAAGAACGACGAATATTTTTAGGTGTATGAGGGAGCCCAAGACCTACAAAAAAGTCTCTTGGACCCATATGCTAAAATGAACAGGAAGTTAGCTACGAATTTTTGAATGTCCCATTTTTGACTATTTTTGCACATTCACAGGGGGCAGACTTTTGCCCACTTCTCCTACACGTTTCATCTGACTGAGTTAAGACTTGACCTGGACCATGTCAAGACCTGAGCCAACGACAGGGGGAAAAATCTTGACCTTTCGAAATACTACATGATGAAGGCGGGGCATCAAAATTTGTGTTTCGCACTGAAAAAGGATATGCTTAATAACTCCCCGGTACATGCTCCAAAAAATCCCAAACTTGACATGTATGTTTATCGTCAAGGCCTGAAGCTATCTCTATGACAACATTCAGTTATATATGCAGCGCCACCTAGCCCTTGAGGCATAAAAAAAAAATACCCCACATACGGTATTTTGTACAAAAAATGTAAACTCATTCTAAGTGTGATAACGAAGTCATTTATGAATATTCTTTTAGTTTCCACCACTCAAAATGTTCACTGGCATCAGACTTATCCAAACATATATATATTTTTATTTATTTTTGATAACCTCTATGGACATTAAAAGCAATATCGTGAATGAAGGATATGCTTAATAACTCCACGGTACATGCTCCAAAAAAAATCCCACACTTGACATGTATGCTTATAATCAAGGCCTGAAGGTATCTCTATGACAACATTCAGTTATAAATACAGCGCCACCTAGCCCTTGAGGCTTATATAAAAAATACCCCACATACGGTATTTTGTACAAAAAATGTACACTCATTCTAAGTGTGATAACTAAGTCATTTATGAATATTCTTTTAGTTTCCACCACTCAAATTGTTCACTGGCTTCACACCGATCCAAACGTATGTACGTTTCCATTTTGTTTTATTCATTTTTGATTGCCCCTTTGGACAATAAAAGTAACATTGTGCAACGAGTACAACGAGCGATGATGTGTATATACACTTTTACAAAAAAATACCAATCAGGGCAACTCATTGCCTAAAAATAAAAAAGGACGCTGATTTTTGCAGGTCTTAACAATCACCAAAACCCGTTGAGCTTGATACACACACTGGCAAAAAAATATTCTACATGTAAACGTTTATTATGCCATTTTCAAAGAAATTTTGCTTCCAATATGCCAGTACCCCAATGTGCCAGTACCCCAACGTGCAAGTACCCCAACGTGCAAGGACCCCAATGTGGCCCGGGCTGCGAGGGCCCTTGATAGCTGCTCGCAGCTCTAGTTATTATTCTTCTTCTTCTTCTTCTTCTTCTTTATTCTCCGCAAACAATCGCGATTTTGGGTACCTAAATATTCACGAAAACTCACCGAACTTTGCACACTCCTCAGGTCCGGCGAAAAATTTGATATTATGAAGTCGTTATAACAATGCGACTCGATAGCGCCCCCTAGCGTAGAAAAATAAAAACCAAGCCCGGCACGTTTGAGCTAGAGCAACAAAAATTGGCAGGCACGTGTAGCACCCCGAGACGCACAAAAAAGTCTATTGGGACCATGTAGCTAAAATGTACAGGAAGTGAGCTATGAATTTTTTAATGTCCAATTTTGGCCTATTTTGGCACATTCACTGTGGTCTTGCTTTTTCCCCCTTTGCAAACATTTTTCATCCAATTGACTTCAAACTTGGCATTTATCATCTCAAGACCTGAGAGAACAACTGGGCAAAACATCTGGCCTTTTCGAAATACTATATGACGGGGGCAGGGCATCAAATATTGCCTTTAAAATTTCATTTGTCCAGAAAGAGCAAATGCTTAATAACTCCCATGTTCAAGCTCCAAAAAATCTCAAACTTCTCAGGCAATGTTATAGTCACGGCCTGAAAACATCTATATGATAAAATTCAGTTATACATATAGCGCCACCTAGTGGTAACAATAAATGTCATACTTTACGTTTTTAGCTACTGCGCTGAGCTCGTTGAAGGGATCCAGTTGAAAATTGGTCAGAAAAGCCTTAAGATGTTGATCATGCCCCACACCGAATATTGTAACTTTTCGCCAAAGGGCGTGGCCGCTACGGTGCCGCAAAGTCTAAAGATTTTTCGTGACAATAAAAGCTGCATGAACTTGACCGAGATGATCCTATCTTCTCAAAATTTCACACATTTGATGAGAGTCCAGCCCTAAAGACATCTACTGACTTATATTTCATGTAACTGATAGCGCCACCTAGTGGCAATTTTTTTTCTTACGAATTTTCTTCTACGTTTTTCTCCAAACACGTTAACTGGACCTACCTCATATTTGCTCAGATGAGGGTTTCGGCCTTCATGATGTCACAACACGAAGTTTGTGAGTTTTCGCGAATTGCTGTGGGTGTGGCTAAGCGCTGTTCGCCAAGAAAACAACGCCAGTTTTGAGGGTCTAAACATGCACAGAAACTCATGAAACTTGGCACACACATCTGGCCTGGTAAAATGAGCAATATTTTATTGTTGATTGTGCTATTTTTACAAAAATGACTCAATAGCGCCCCCGAGAAGTTTTTAACGAAGCAGCCCCGGTTGTACGTTTAAGCAAGAACGACGAATATTTTTAGGTGTATGAGGGAGCCCAAGACCTACAAAAAAGTCTCTTGGACCCATATGCTAAAATGAACAGGAAGTTGGCTACGAATTTTTGAATGTCCCATTTTTGACTATTTTTGCACATTCACAGGGGGCAGACTTTTGCCCACTTCTCCTACACGTTTCATCTGACTGAGTTAAGACTTGACCTGGACCATGTCAAGACCTGAGCCAACGACAGGGGGAAAAAATCTTGACCTTTCGAAATACTATATGATGAAGGCGGGGCATCAAAATTTGTGTTTCGCACTGAAAAAGGATATGCTTAATAACTCCCCGGTACATGCTCCAAAAAATCCCAAACTTGACATGTATGTTTATCGTCAAGGCCTGAAGCTATCTCTATGACAACATTCAGTTATATATGCAGCGCCACCTAGCCCTTGAGGCATAAAAAAAAAATACCCCACATACGGTATTTTGTACAAAAAATGTAAACTCATTCTAAGTGTGATAACTAAGTCATTTATGAATATTCTTTTAGTTTCCACCACTCAAAATGTTCACTGGCATCAGACTTATCCAAACATATATATATTTTTATTTATTTTTGATAGCCTCTGTGGACATTAAAAGCAATATCGTGAATGAAGGATATGCTTAATAACTCCACGGTACATGCTCCAAAAAAAATCCCACACTTGACATGTATGCTTATAATCAAGGCCTGAAGGTATCTCGATGACAACATTCAGTTATAAATACAGCGCCACCTTGCCCTTGAGGCTTATATAAAAAAAAAAAACCCACATACGGTATTTTGTACAAAAAATGTAAACTCATTCTAAGTGTGATAACTCAGTCATTTATGAATATTCTTTTAGTTTCCACCACTCAAAATGTTCACTGGCTTCACACCGATCCAAACGTATGTACGTTTCCATTTTGTTTTATTCATTTTTGATTGCCCCTTTGGACAATAAAAGTAACTTTGTGCAATGAGTACAACGAGCGATGATGTATATATACACTTTTACAAAAAATACCAATCAGGGCAACTCATTGCCTAAAAATAAAAAAGGACGCAGATTTTTGCAGGTCTTAACAATCCCCAAAACCCGTTGAGCTTGATACACATTGGCAAAAAAAATATTCTACATGTAAACGTTTATTATGCCATTTTCAAAGAAATTTTGCTTCCAATATGCCAGTACCCCAACGTGCCAGTACCCTAACGTGCAAGTACCGCAACGTGCAAGGACTCCAACGTGGCCCGGGCTGCGAGGGCCCTTTATAGCTGCTCGCAGCTCTAGTTAGGGCCCGAGCAGCGACCGCTGCGAGGTCCCTATTGTTTTTGTAAAAATTCTTCTTCTTCTTCTTCTTCTTCTTCTTCTTCTTCTTTATTCTCCGTAAACGATCGCGATTTTGGCTACCTAAACATTCACGAAAACTCACCGAACTTTGCACACTCCTCAGGCCCGGCGAAAAATTTGATATTATTAAGTCGTCATAACAATGCGACTCGATAGCGCCCCCTAGCGTAGAAAAATAAAAACCAAGCCCGGCACGTTTGAGCTAGAGCAACAAAAATTGGCAGGCACGTGTAGCACCCCGAGACGCACAAAAAAGTCTATTGGGACCATGTAGCTAAAATGTACAGGAAGTGAGCTATGAATTTTTTAATGTCCAATTTTGGCCTATTTTGGCACATTCACTGTGGTCATGCTTTTTCCCCCTTTGCAAACATTTTTCATCCAATTGACTTCAAACTTGGCATTTATCATCTCAAGACCTGAGAGAACAACTGGGCAAAACATCTTGCCTTTTTGAAATACTATATGACGGGGGCGGGGCATCAAATATTGCCTTTAAAATTCCATTTGTCCAGAAAGAGCAAATGCTTAATAACTCCCATGTTTAAGCTCCAAAAAATCTCAAACTTCTCAGGCAACGTAATAGTCACGGCCTGAAAACATCTATATGATAAAATTCAGTTATACATATAGCGCCACCTAGTGGTTACAATAAATGTCATACTTTACGTTTTTAGCTACTGTGCTGAGCTTGTTGAAGGGATCCATTTGAAAATTGGTCAGAAAAGCCTTAAGATGTTGATCATGCCCCACACCGAATATTGTAACTTTTCGCCAAAGGGCGTGGCCGCTACGGTGACGCAAAGTCTGAAGATTTTTCGTGACAATAAAAGCTGCATTAACTTGACCGAGATGATCCTATCTTCTCAAAATTTCACACATTTGATGAGAGTCCAGCCCTAAAGACATCTACTGACTTATATTTCATCTAACTGATAGCGCCACCTAGTGGCAATTTTTTTTCTTACGAATTTTCTTCTACGTTTTTCTCCAAACACGTTAACTGGACCTACCTCATATTTGCTCAGATGAGGGTTTCGGCCTTCATGATGTCACAGCACGAAGTTTGTGAGTTTTCGCGAATTGCTGTGGGTGTGGCTAAGCGCTGTTCGCCAAGAAAACGCCAGTTTTGAGGGTCTAAACATGCACAGAAACTCATGAAACTTGGCACACACATCTGGCCTGGTAAAATGAGCAATATTTTATTGTTGATTGTGCTATTTTTACAAAAATGACTCAATAGCGCCCCCGAGAAGTTTTTAACGAAGCAGCCCCGGTTGTACGTTTAAGCAAGAACGACGAATATTTTTAGGTGTATGAGGGAGCCCAAGACCTACAAAAAAGTCTCTTGGACCCATATGCTAAAATGAACAGGAAGTTAGCTACGAATTTTTGAATGTCCCATTTTTGACTATTTTTGCACATTCACAGGGGGCAGACTTTTGCCCACTTCTCCTACACGTTTCATCTGACTGAGTTAAGACTTGACCTGGACCATGTCAAGACCTGAGCCAACGACAGGGGGAAAAATCTTGACCTTTCGAAATACTACATGATGAAGGCGGGGCATCAAAATTTGTGTTTCGCACTGAAAAAGGATATGCTTAATAACTCCCCGGTACATGCTCCAAAAAATCCCAAACTTGACATGTATGTTTATCGTCAAGGCCTGAAGCTATCTCTATGACAACATTCAGTTATATATGCAGCGCCACCTAGCCCTTGAGGCATAAAAAAAAAATACCCCACATACGGTATTTTGTACAAAAAATGTAAACTCATTCTAAGTGTGATAACGAAGTCATTTATGAATATTCTTTTAGTTTCCACCACTCAAAATGTTCACTGGCATCAGACTTATCCAAACATATATATATTTTTATTTATTTTTGATAACCTCTATGGACATTAAAAGCAATATCGTGAATGAAGGATATGCTTAATAACTCCACGGTACATGCTCCAAAAAAAATCCCACACTTGACATGTATGCTTATAATCAAGGCCTGAAGGTATCTCTATGACAACATTCAGTTATAAATACAGCGCCACCTAGCCCTTGAGGCTTATATAAAAAATACCCCACATACGGTATTTTGTACAAAAAATGTACACTCATTCTAAGTGTGATAACTAAGTCATTTATGAATATTCTTTTAGTTTCCACCACTCAAATTGTTCACTGGCTTCACACCGATCCAAACGTATGTACGTTTCCATTTTGTTTTATTCATTTTTGATTGCCCCTTTGGACAATAAAAGTAACATTGTGCAACGAGTACAACGAGCGATGATGTGTATATACACTTTTACAAAAAAATACCAATCAGGGCAACTCATTGCCTAAAAATAAAAAAGGACGCTGATTTTTGCAGGTCTTAACAATCACCAAAACCCGTTGAGCTTGATACACACACTGGCAAAAAAATATTCTACATGTAAACGTTTATTATGCCATTTTCAAAGAAATTTTGCTTCCAATATGCCAGTACCCCAATGTGCCAGTACCCCAACGTGCAAGTACCCCAACGTGCAAGGACCCCAATGTGGCCCGGGCTGCGAGGGCCCTTTATAGCTGCTCGCAGCTCTAGTTATTATTCTTCTTCTTCTTCTTCTTCTTCTTTATTCTCCGCAAACAATCGCGATTTTGGGTACCTAAATATTCACGAAAACTCACCGAACTTTGCACACTCCTCAGGTCCGGCGAAAAATTTGATATTATGAAGTCGTTATAACAATGCGACTCGATAGCGCCCCCTAGCGTAGAAAAATAAAAACCAAGCCCGGCACGTTTGAGCTAGAGCAACAAAAATTGGCAGGCACGTGTAGTACCCCGAGACGCACAAAAAAGTCTCTTGGGACCATGTAGCTAAAATGTACAGGAAGTGAGCTATGAATTTTTTTATGTCCAATTTTGGCCTATTTTGGCACATTCACTGTGGTCATGCTTTTTCCCCCTTTGCAAACATTTTTCATCCAATTGACTTCAAACTTGGCATTTATCATCTCAAGACCTGAGAGAACAACTGGGCAAAACATCTTGCCTTTTTGAAATACTATATGACGGGGGCGGGGCATCAAATATTGCCTTTAAAATTTCATTTGTCGAGAAAGAGCAAATGCTTAATAACTCCCATGTTCAAGCTCCAAAAAATCTCAAACTTCTCAGGCAACGTAATAGTCACGGCCTGAAAACATCTATATGATAAAATTCAGTTATACATATAGTGCCACCTAGTGGTTACAATAAATGTCATACTTTACGTTTTTAGCTACTGTGCTGAGCTTGTTGAAGGGATCCATTTGAAAATTGGTCAGAAAAGCCTTAAGATGTTGATCATGCCCCACACCGAATATTGTAACTTTTCGCCAAAGGGCGTGGCCGCTACGGTGACGCAAAGTCTGAAGATTTTTCGTGAAAATAAAAGCTGCATTAACTTGACCGAGATGATCCTATCTTCTCAAAATTTCACACATTTGATGAGAGTCCAGCCCTAAAGACATCTACTGACTTATATTTCATCTAACTGATAGCGCCACCTAGTGGCAATTTTTTTTCTTACGAATTTTCTTCTACGTTTTTCTCCAAACACGTTAACTGGACCTACCTCATATTTGCTCAGATGAGGGTTTCGGCCTTCATGATGTCACAACACGAAGTTTGTGAGTTTTCGCGAATTGCTGTGGGTGTGGCTAAGCGCTGTTCGCCAAGAAAACAACGCCAGTTTTGAGGGTCTAAACATGCACAGAAACTCATGAAACTTGGCACACACATCTGGCCTGGTAAAATGAGCCATATTTTATTGTTGATTGTGCTATTTTTTACAAAAATGACTCAATAGCGCCCCCTAGAAGTTTTTAACAAAGCAGCCCCGGTTGTACGTTTAAGCAAGAACGACGAATATTTTTAGGTGTATGAGGGAGCCCAAGTCCTACAAAAAAGTCTCTTGGACCCATATGCTAAAATGAACAGGAAGTGAGCTATGAATTTTTGAATGTCCCATTTTTTACGATTTTTGCACATTCACAGGGGGCAGACTTTTGCCCACTTCTCCTACACATTTCATCCGACTGAGTTAAGACTTGGCCTGGACCATGTCAAGACCTGAGCCAACGACAGGGGGAAAATTTTTGACTTTTCGAAATACTATATGATGAGGGCGGGGCATCAAATTTTGTGTTTCGCAATGAAAAAGGATATGCTTGATAACTCCCCGGTACATGCTCCAAAAAATCCCAAACTTGACATGTATGTTTATCGTCAAGGCCTGAAGTTATCTCTGTGACAACATTCAGTTATATATGCAGCGCCACCTAGCCCTTGAGGAATAAAAAAAAAATACCCCACATACGGTATTTTGTACAAAAAATGTACACTCATTCTAAGTGTGATAACGAAGTCATTTCTGAATATTCTTTTAGTTTCCACCACTCAAAATGTTCACTGGCATCAGACTTATCCAAACATATATATATTTTTATTTATTTTTGATAGCCTCTATGGACATTAAAAGCAATACCGTGAATGAAGGATATGCTTAATAACTCCACGGTACATGCTCCAAAAAAAATCCCACACTTGACATGTATGCTTATAATCAAGGCCTGAAGGTATCTCTATGACAACATTCAGTTATAAATACAGCGCCACCTAGCCCTTGAGGCTTATATAAAAAAAAATAAAAATACCCCACATACGGTATTTTGTACAAAAAATGTACACTCATTCTAAGTGTGATAACTAAGTCATTTATGAATATTCTTTTAGTTTCCACCACTCAAATTGTTCACTGGCTTGACACCGATCCAAACGTATGTACGTTTCCATTTTGTTTTATTCATTTTTGATTGCCCCTTTGGACAATAAAAGTAACATTGTGCAATGAGTACAACGAGCGATGATGTGTATATACACTTTTACAAAAAAATACCAATCAGGGCAACTCATTGCCTAAAAATAAAAAAGGACGCTGATTTTTGCAGGTCTTAACAATCACCAAAACCCGTTGAGCTTGACACACACACTGGCAAAAAAATATTCTACATGTAAACGTTTATTATGCCATTTTCAAAGAAATTTTGCTTCCAATATGCCAGTACCCCAATGTGCCAGTACCCCAACATGCAAGTACCACAACGTGCAAGGACCCCAACGTGGCCCGGGCTGCGAGGGCCCTTTATAGCTGCTCGCAGCTCTAGTTATTCTTCTTCTTCTTCTTCTTCTTTATTCTCCGCAAACGATCCCGATTTTGGGTACCTAAACATTCACGAAAACTCACCGAACTTTGCACACTCCTCTGGCCAGGCGAAAAATGTGATATTATGAAGTCGTCATAACAACGCGACTCTATAGCGCCCCCTAGCGTAGAAAAATAAAAACCAAGCCCGGCACGTTTGAGCTAGAGCAACGAAAATTGGCAGGCACGTGTAGCACCCCGAGATGCACAAAAAAAGTCTATTGGGACCATGTAGCTAAAATGTACAGGAAGTGAGCTATGAATTTTTGAATGTCCCATTTTGGCCTATTTTGGCACATTCACTGTGGTCATGCTTTTTCCCCCTCTGCAAACATTTTTCATCCAATTAACTTCAAACTTGGCATTTATCATCTCAAGACGTGACAGAACAACTGGGCAAAAAGTCTTGCCTTTTCGAAATACTATGTGATGGGGGCGGGGCATCAAATATTGCCTTTAAAATTTCATTTGTCCAGAAAGAGCAAATGCTTAATAACTCCCATGTTCAAGCTCCAAAAAATCTCAAACTTCTCAGGCAATGTAATAGTCACGGCCTGAAAACATCTATATGATAAAATTCAGTTATACATATAGCGCCACATAGTGGTAACAATAAATGTCATACTTTACGTTTTTAGCTACTGCGCTGAGCTCGTTGAAGGGATCCAGTTGAAAATTGGTCAGAAAAGCCTTAAGATGTTGATCATGCCCCACACCGAATATTGTAACTTTTCGCCAAAGGGCGTGGCCGCTACGGTGCCGCAAAGTCTAAAGATTTTTCGTGACAATAAAAGCTGCATTAACTTGACCGAGATGATCCTATCTTCTCAAAATTTCACACATTTGATGAGAGTCCAGCCCTAAAGACATCTATTAACTTATATTTCATCTTACTGATAGCGCCACCTAGTGGCAATTTTTTTTCTTACGAATTTTCTTCTACGTTTTTCTCCAAACACGTTAACTGGACCTACCTCATATTTGCTCAGATGAGGGATTCGGCCTTCATGATGTCACAACACGAAGTTTGTGAGTTTTACCGAGTCGCTGTGGGCGTGGCTAAGCACTGTTCGCCAAGAAAACAACGCCAGTTTTGAGGGTCTAAACATGCGCAGAAACTCATGAAACTTGGCACACACATCTGGCCTGGTAAAATTAACAATATTTTATTGTTGATTGTGCTATTTTTACAAAAATGACTCAATAGCGCCCCCTAGGAATTTTTAATGAAGCAGCCCCGGTTGTACGTTTAAGCAAGATCTACGAAAATTTTTAGGTGTATGAGGGAGTCCAAGACCTACAAAAAAGTCTCTTGGACCCATATGCTAAAATGAACAGGAAGTGAGCTACGAATTTTTGAATGTCCCATTTTTGACGATTTTTGCACATTCACAGGAGGCAGACTTTTGCCCACTTCTCCTACACGTTTCATCTGACTGAGTTAAGACTTGACCTGGACCATGTCAAGACCTGAGCCAACGACAGGGGGGAAAATCTTGACTTTTCGAAATACTATATGATGAAGGCGGGGCATCAAAATTTGTGTTTCGCACTGAAAAAGGATATGCTTAATAACTCCCCGGTACATGCTCCAAAAAATCCCAAACTTGACATGTATGTTTATCGTCAAGGCCTGAAGCTATCTCTATGACAACATTCAGTTATATATGCAGCGTCACCTAGCCCTTGAGGCAAAAAAAAAATACCCCACATACGGTATTTTGTACAAAAAATGTAAACTCATTCTAAGTGTGATAACTAAGTCATTTATGAATATTCTTTTAGTTTCCACCACTCAAAATGTTCACTGGCATCAGACTTATCCAAACATATATATATTTTTATTTATTTTTGATAGCCTCTGTGGACATTAAAAGCAATATCGTGAATGAAGGATATGCATACTAACTCCACGGTACATGCTCCAAAAAAAATCCCACACTTGACATGTATGCTTATAATCAAGGCCTGAAGGTATCTCTATGACAACATTCAGTTATAAATACAGCGCCACCTCGCCCTTGAGGCATAATATATAAAAAAAAACAAAAAACACATATGGTATTTTGTACAAAAAATGTAAACTCATTCTGTGTGATAACTAAGTCATTTATGAATATTCTTTTAGTTTCCACCAC
This sequence comes from Festucalex cinctus, assembly GCF_051991245.1. Taxonomy (NCBI): domain Eukaryota; kingdom Metazoa; phylum Chordata; class Actinopteri; order Syngnathiformes; family Syngnathidae; genus Festucalex; species Festucalex cinctus. The sequence goes on along the minus strand of NC_135421.1, from coordinate 1,782,230 downwards.
TCAAATTGTTCACTGGCTTCACACCGATCCAAACGTATGTACGTTTCCATTTTGTTTTATTCATTTTTGATTGCCCCTTTGGACAATAAAAGTAACATTGTGCAATGAGTACAACGAGCGATGATGTATATATACACTTTTACAAAAAATACCAATCAGGGCAACTCATTGCCTAAAAATAAATAAGGACGCTGATTTTTGCAGGTCTTAACAATCACCAAAACTCGTTGAGCTTGACACACACTGGCAAAAAAAATATTCTACATGTAAACGTTTATTATGCCATTTTCAAAGAAATTTTGCTTCCAATATGCCAGTACCCCAACGTGCCAGTACCCTAACGTGCAAGTACCCCAACGTGCAAGGACCCCAACGTGGCCCGGGCTGCGAGGGCCCTTTATAGCTGCTCGCAGCTCTAGTTTCACTTGTTTCTAGTAAATTTACACTAAGAACAAGTGTATTTTCTTATATTAAGCAGACGTGTTTTTGCAGTGTGGAACTCACTAAGGATCATAAATCTTCATTAAATGACACATGGAACTCAATTAAGGGTAACAAATCTTCATAAAATGACACATGGAACTCAATAAGGGTTACAAATCTTCATTAAACGACACGTGGAATCATTACGGGTAATAAATCTTTATTAAATGACACGTGGAACTCATTAAGGCTAATAAATCTTTATTAAATGACACGTGGAACTCATTAAGGGTAATAAATCTTTATTAAATGACATGTGGAACTCATTAAGGGTAATAAATAGGGCTGGGAATCTTTAACTGTCTCACGATTCGATTCGATTATGATTTTTGGGTCTACGATTCGATTCAGAATCGATTTTCGATTCAAACAATTTTCGATTCAAAATTATTTGATTGACAAATGATTTCTGCTTCAATTTACAGATATGCACAACATTGTCATGATCTACTCCAGTCTGCTTTGCAAGACAAAATGACAAATAGAGACATTAAAGTGTCTTTTTTTTTTTTTTTGGTTTAAACATTTATTAATTTTGTATTGTAAGTGCCTTTTTCCACAAAAACAACATGTGGGCTACAACTGCCTTTCCCCCTTCTTCTTCATTTCTACTTTAAATAAAATTGATTTTTAGATATGAATATCGATTCGATTCATAAATGAAAATCTCGAATCTTTTATTAATCGATTTTTTGGCACACTCCTAGTAATAAATCTTCATTAGGGAGGGGTCATGACCATCACATGACACCCCCCCCCCCCCCCCCCAATCTAATCAGAATGGTGGGGGCCCCCTCCAATCTAATTAAGAATGAATAATCATTCCTAATCTAATCCCCTAATCTAATCAGGAAGGGCAGGGGGCCTAATCTAATTAACAATGTATAGCCCTATTCATTCTTAATCTAATTAGAGAGGGGGATTCCCCCTAATCTAATTAAGAATGTCATCTATCAGATTTTGACAGAAACAGGCTTGTAATATTCTCTTTCGCGGGAGGTCCTCAGCTGGCACGATGAGTTGCCACTGAGTACACGGCTGGGAAGATAAACATCGTGTGGTTGCCTGGTTCCGTGCCGAAGTTGGCAAGGCCCGTCATGGAGGGAGCTGGGTGGCTGACCAGGGTATGACAAGGAGCTGTGAAGTCTCATGTGTGTGCGCGAGATGGGACCGGCCCGCGGCTGACAGTGCGCTCCTGAAGTGCGTTAGGGAAGACGCGGGACCACGTGGGCTTGGACACCCCGTGGATTGGATGCACAGTGGATGCACCTGAGTTCCAAAACACGGGCCACAAAGAGCTGTGGCGCTTGGGCACACAGAGTTCGTGACTCAAAGAACAAAGGGCCACGTGGTTGCTCTCCCACTGTGACACCGCCGCGACACCTCCGTGCACCAAAAGCAGGCTTGGCTTTGAGGCCAAGCTTTTGAACATTAAAGGTTGAAATTTAGCAAAAATTGACATGCCAAGGCTTCACAAATAAACATATCATTCTAAGCACGTTTCACACACTAATGCTATCATCAAGTTAGTTAATCCGCTAAACTTCTTCGAATCAGCTAAACTGGGTGGATGCAGAAGTTACACATATTCATTTGAGGTAGACATACAACTTTAACATCGTACACAAAGGAAACATTTGATGTCATTTAGATACAAACAGTCCGTTGTATATCCAGAATTATGTGGAATTTGGATTAAATGTGAGCAGGCAGGGTTCTTGAGGTTAATTACGATTATAGCCACTTGAGGGCACTCTTTGGTAACCTCCAAGGGATGTCATCAACAAATGTACTGGACAACTCAATTATAAGCCAGTTCTGGCACTTTATAACCGTAAGCGCTGGTCCAGCCTAATAAAGGCTTTCAGATCTCCACAGGCGTCGTTATGTGTTTCCTGTGGCTGTAAAAGAGAAATTTCGTCCCTTGCTGGAAAGGAGTTCAAAGAGTTTTGGCCTCTTGAATGGTTTCTGGTATGTGGAGGAACCACAGATGAGTGGACGTACACACATATGGAGTTAGAATCATGCCAAAACCCCGTAACACAAAAAACGTGATCTACGTACACAAAACGTGATCTATGTACATAACGTATGTCACATGACATATGGACGTCTTGTAGTTACCAAGTCGCTGCGATTATGCATTGCATTGGGCATTTATGGCGTTCACAATCACAAACACTTCATTAATCTAAAGTCTTAAAAAAAAATTTTTTTTAAAAAGTAACACGGCACACCACTCATTTGCCGAGGTAAAAAGCTGCAGTGTGCAGCCCCACCTACATCAAATCGTGGTATTTTACTTACTTTATTTAACCCTAAATCTAACCCTGCATCATAACACCACTGCCTGGTTGTAATTGTGAACAACGCCATGCTGAGTAACACGGCATAATTGCAATATGTAAGTGATAACTATAGAAACGCCAATTGCACCAGCACCATGGTAACAAGACGTCTATATGTCATGTGACCTGCAGTTGGCCAATCACAGCGTAGTAGTTCAACGAGTTGGCCAAACTCTCTCTCTCTATACGGCGCTGATTCAACAGCGCCCCCTGCTGTAAAGTTTACTGGCTTTGCGCATGCGACTCATGGGTTTTCAGCACGTAAAACTGCTCGGCAGAATATCACTGCCAAAAGTCACCTGAGTTTTATCCGTAGTTGTAGAATTGCTTTTTATGTACGCAAAACATTTTGTTGTTGTTGTAATTGAAGATATGAAGATAATGTAGATCACGTTTTGTGTACGTAGATCACGTTTTTTGTGTTTACACGGTTTGGGCATGATTCTAACTCCATACATTTCCCAGAGTGAAATGTTTCCAAAGGAGGGGGAAAAAAAACTTTGAGGGTGACAGGGCAATAATTGCTACACTTGTTTTTTCTCTTATACTAACCAGTGGAGAAGAGTGGGTTGTTACACATTCACAGGGATAACTGTCGCTCGAGACAGCACCTAAGTGTTCTCAGCATTTTCTTCCTGTTGATGTTATCCATCCATTGACCACAAGGGCGCCGTTTGTTAACAGTAGAACCAGAGGTGTACTGTATTTTGAAGCTTAAAGCTACTCTATGTAGGATTTCCCCAAAAAATATCTTAACAATAGCCTTTTTATTTGACCATTTATGACTGAAACATATTCTAATTAGTAGATCAACATCTTCGCTATTCACAATGGGTACTGGCCTCTGGCCAATATTATTTAGGAAGCGTCCGGTCCGAATCCTTCGAATTTCCCGCCCTCTGTCTGCGGGATGTGACGTCATTCGCGTCATCGTCAGTTGTTTCCTGTCGCGCGAAGACGGAACTAGTAGAGATTTTCGCTGCCCCAGACACCTCTGTTACTCTGCGGAAGGCTGCTTAAAAAAAATGAAAACAATGTCAAGTGCCAAGAAAAAAAATAAATCTAAACTTGATAGTGACCGACGTCGGGCAAGACCGAGAGTGAACATTGGTTTGACATTTCAGCGGTGGAGAGAGTTGAGATCGGACTTGGATTAGAAAAGTGATTCACAGCTGGCTTTCTTTCTACTCCAAAAGGTAAGAAGCGAGTATCTTGACATTTAGAAGAAAATGTGTTGTTTTCAAATAGCAGTAACTCAAGATCGATCACTTCTCGGTCGTAACTATTGGGGTGAAAGTGAGGTGGACGGCATCATTTAGCGTGAAAGAGGCGGCAAAGTTGAATGAAATAGAACAGAATGACTTTATGAAGAACAGACGTTCCATTCCGCGGCGTTTCAATCAGGCTAAATGTCGCCTTATTTTCCTCCGTGAAAACAGCCTATTGTAGCTACATTATGCTAACGGAATGTGAACGGTACTACTGAATGGCGATAACATTCACGGCCATATCACACTAAGTAGTGAATGTCTATATGTTTTTCACAATCGTCAATTTCCATAACTGACAGTCCACCTTTCGGCTCATGCACAATGACGCTAGCCTGGGGGCGACATACACTAATAATGACTAGAATCAGGTTGACGTCCGTCGAGCGGGGTGACTACAATATGTAACTGCATTTTAACATCGGAATGAGGTCCAATTAATTGACGTAATTTGCACATCGTTTTGGAGTACAGCACAGGACTGGACTTCGACCGACTAAAGCAATATGATCTGCACGTCCCGTGGACATCAATTGTTTTGTGGGGATCGAGAGTCTCATTCCGTGAAGTGGCCAGCTTTGTATAACATTATAAAACTTCTTACCTCTGAAAACATAGTTTAATTGGATATGAAGAGCCCAGTCTTCAGTATTGAGGTCGTGCACGTACGAGTGCGCGCAGCGTGTACGAGCGTGCAGTTTGTTTTCGGCCACAGGTGGCAGTAGAGATTTGAAATTTTAAATCTTACATATAGCTGCTTTAAACTTTGATGTGTCGTTACTCTGTTTACAGCCTTTTGACTTTGCATTTACCTGTATGTATATTCCTATGCTGTCATTTTATTGTATTAAAAAAACATGAAAATATTTATGAGTCATGATTCATTTCAGCAGAGCCATTAAGTGAAATATCATCCAGGGCTGGCCTATAAAAAAAATTAAAGTGGAGACTTTACATCTGCTTCACAATATTGACGAGGTAGACATCATCGGATAATGTTGGCCGAAGAGGAGATCACAGGCCAGGGAGTTGTTGTTGGTCGGTTGGTTTATTGAACATATAAACACATTACAAAATACAAGTTCTGCGATTGGCTGGCAACCAGCCCAGTGTGTCCCCCGCCTACTGCCCAGAGCCAGCTGAGACAGGCTCCAACACCCCTCGCGACCCTTGTGAGGGATAAGCGGTCAAGAAAATGGATGGATGCATGGAAAATCTAAGTTGAAATTAAAATGAAAAATTGAATAAATAAAATAATTCACTAATAATGTCATAATATTTACATGTTCAACATGAGTAGGAAGAAGCACAATAACTTATCTAGTCCTACTCCCTATTAATTATATCATGTTAATGTACAACTAAATTATTTTCCAATAATGCGTCATTAAAATAAAGAAGATATTCACATTTAGCTGGCAGTTGCATCTGAAAGATTGAACACCTCAACGTTACAGTCTGTCTGGTAGGGGGGAGGAGCGTTACTGTGTGGACTCCAGTCATCCCGGGAGAGGAGCTACAATACATAAATTACATCCATCCATCCATTTTCTTGACCGCTTATTCCTCACAAGGGTACATAAATTACATTTACATTAAAAAATGTAATAAACAAAACAGCTTTAGTAGCTACTCAAATGGTTTGCATTTCTGTGTAATAATCATTTTAAGCAAAGACATCATTACCAGAGCTCAAGCCGTCAAAATTACGACTCTGGGAGATCTAATTAGTAGTTTTAAAATTCTGATGGAATTAGTTTTAAACCAAGCCCATGTTCTTTTTGAGTGGGTTAAGGATTTCAGATTAGAGTTTTACATCACGTCAACAGTGCACTCCGCTGAAGTCTCCCTGTGCCAGCAGGTCAGGTGCGTTAAGACATTGAATGCGGAAGTGCTTTGTGTTGTGCACTCCATAAGCTTGAAATAGCTTAAAGGGGGTGTCTGTTTCACATGTAAATGTAGATTCAGAATACCTTCATGATAAATGCTAGCTGTGGTATTTCAACATGTGAATAAATTGAACTTGAAGTATTCCACAAAAAAGGGGTTTAAATCTTGTTTTTAAAGTCCAACAAATCCAATTTTGTTGATCTTTATGTGGCCAGGCTTGTGTAAGGACTGGACCAAGCACAAAATAACTTTTACGTGGGCTTTATTTCCGACTGAACATAAAAATGTACAGCATTAATAAAAGAAAAACTGAGATATCTGACGACTAGGATAAATCTCAAATAATAGCTGTATTTTTTACAAACAAAAAACCCCACAATCTGATAGACAACAACAGTATTATAGGAAAATAGTCAGTAATAGACAACAGTGTAGTGGCTTGCTGGAAAAGAAAAAACACAATGAATATTTTGTAATCCACCGTTTTCGAAGCCACAGTCCAATATTTTTGGAAGAACAAATAGACTTGTGTTTTCAGCATGGCATGTGTGAGACACAGGTGGAACACACACATGAATTCTCCTCTATAAACAGCATACAACAAAACAGTGTGCTTTTACATTCAGTTAACATCACATTTTCATCATTTTGAGCAGTTCACCACTTACACTGCACCGCTGTTCATATGACCGTCGGCACTGCAGTGATCAAGCTCCCCAAAACACGAGTTTTCACTGTACAAATATCATCCAAATAGTACAGCATCAATCAAAATAAATCGCTTCATCTGCTTATTCGTACCTCATTTTAATCGATTACCTTAAAATCTGCCGGATTACAACGGCGTCTCCAGGTATTTTTGTTAGGAATCTGCAGTATAAACGTAGCTCAGAGACCATCTATATATGTTTGCGGGCATTTCGTTCTCCCTCCCTTCCTGACATCAGTCCAGCTCACGCTACACGTTCTCGCGTGGCTTTACACAGGGCTCCTCTTAAAGTGACAGTGCTACAATTTTCATAACGGACAGCAATCACTGCATCAGTCAAACTTTAGTCCACCTGGTAACATTTATCAACAGTTCAGAACATTAATAGTTATTAAAAACTCGCAAAAGGTTTGACTCTGTGCTATGCATCGTCTTAAAACATGAATGGAAAACCTCCAAGATGTTATTTTCAGCCA